>NC_029792.2:83829252-83829705 GCF_000816755.2 Arachis ipaensis | reverse complement strand
AAAGCTTTTTGTTTTTCCATAACCATTTATGGCACCAAAGGCCGGAGAAACCTCTAGAAAGAGGAAAGGGAAGGCAAAAGCTTCCACCTCTGAGTTATGGGAGATGGAGAGATTCCTCTCAAGGGTGCATCAAGACCACTTCTATGAAGTTGTGGCCAAGAAGAATGTGATCCCCGAGGTCCCTTTTAAGCTCAAAAAGGGCGAATATCCGGAGATCCGACATGAGATCCGAAGAAGAGGTTGGGAAGTTCTCACCAACCCCATTCAACAAATTGGAATCTTAATGGTTCAAGAGTTCTATGCCAATGGATGGATCACCAAGAACCATGATCAAAGTGTGAACCCGGACCCCAAGAATTGGCTTACAATGGTCCGAGAGAAATACTTAGACTTTAGTCCGGAAAATGTAAGATTGGCATTCAATTTGCCTATGATGCAAGGAGATGCACACCC
>NC_029792.2:83786004-83829050 GCF_000816755.2 Arachis ipaensis | reverse complement strand
AAGACATCCTCATTGATGAGGACAAGCCCATCACTTAGAAAAGGATGGAGCAAGTGAGAGAACCTCACCAAGAGCATGAGGAAACTCCTCATCATGAAATCCCTGAGATGCCTCAAGGAATGCATTTTCCTCCACAAAACTATTGGGAGCAACTAAGGGTGGAGCACCAAGAGCATTTCATCCTCCTCCATGAAATTAGAGAAGACCAAAGAACCATGAGAGAGGAACAACAAAGGCAAGGAAGAGACATTGAGGAGCTCAAACACTCCATAAGATCTTCAAGAGGAAGAACAAGCCGCCATCACTAAGGTGGACCCGTTCTTTAATTTCCTTGTTCTTTATTTTCTATTTTTTTCAATTTTTATGCTTATGTTATTTATGTTTGTGTCTTTATTACATGATCATTAGTGTCTAAGTGTCTATGCCTTAAAGCTATGAAAATGAATCCATCACCTTTCTTAAATGAAAAATGTTTTTAATTGAAAAAGAAAAAGAAGTGCATGAATTTCAAATTTTAAAACAGTTTAATTATTTTGATGTGGTGGCAATACTATTGTTCTTCTGAATGAATGCTTGAACAGTGCATATTTTTGAATTTGATTGTTTTTGAATGTTAAAATTGTTAGCTCTTGAAAGAATGATGGGAAAAGGAGAAATGTTATTTGATAATCAGAGAAATAATAAAATTGATTCTTGAAGCAAGAAAAAGCAGTGAAAAGCTTGCAGAAAAAGGATATATGCAAAAAAAAAGAAGAAAGAAAAAGAAAAGCAAGCAGAAAAAGCCAATACCCCTTTAAACCAAAAGGCAAGGGTGATAAAAAGGATCCAAGGCTTTGAGCATCAGTGGATAGGAAGGCCCAAAGGAATAAAATCCTGGCCTAAGCGGCTAAACCAAGCTGTCCCTAACCATGTGCTTGTGGCGTGAAGGTGTCAAGTGAAAACTTGAGACTGAGCGGTTAAAGTCGTGGTCCAAAGCAAAAAGAGTGTGCTTAAGAGCTCTGGACACCTCTAATTGGGGACTCTAGCAAAGCTGAGTCACAATCTGAAAAGGTTCACCCAGTTATGTGTCTGTGGCATTTATGTATCCGGTGGTAATACTGGAAAACAAAGTGCTTAGGGCCACGGCCAAGACTCATAAAGTAGCTGTGTTCAAGAATAAACATACTTAACTAGGAGAATCAATAACACTATCTGGATTCTGAGTTCCTATAGATGCTAATCATTCTGAACTTCAAGGGATAAAGTGAGATGCCAAAACTGTTCAGAAGCAAAAAGCCAAAAGCCCCGTGACGTTGGTGATTTTTGCCAGTAAAGAAGTTCATAAAAACAGTCGCATTGTAGATATAGTCTCTAAACCGACAGAAATCCCTTCGTACAAACGTTTTGGGTGTCACAAGTAACAAACCCCTTTAAAAATTGTTAACTGAGTATTCAAACCTCGGGTCGTCTTCTCAAGGAACTGCAAGGAAGTATGTTCTTATTATTGGCTACAAAGGTTGTAATCGGGGTTTAGAAGGTGAAAAGCAAGTGATTCAAATGACAAGTAATTTAAATGGCAATTAAAATAAATAAATACTGTAAAGCAAACTTTTGGCAAGGTAAGAGAAATTGGAAGTCCAACTTAGTTATCTCCCTCAACAATAATGAAAGTTGAATCTAAATTCCACTTAGTTAACCTTTACTAAAGTAAAGGAAAGTCAAGGGACTAATTAGTTTGACCTTCGAATCCTATTTATTTCCTAAGAAAAAGTTGGGATTATTGAAGTTCAGTTCAATTAGCAAGATAACGATTATCAATTATGCTAAGTTTAATAATGTTGAGTTACTTATTTCTTAACCAAGACCAAAAAGGGAAAAAGTAAAATTGTTGGAATAAAAATGTCCTCAGATGGGAAGCAATAATAACTTAAATTAAAGAGAAAGCAATCAATAACTGAAATACCTCAAATACTCATTAATTCAAATCATAACATGGAAAGGGTTCATAAGCCAATTGGGCAACATCTGTAGATACGAATAAAAGCATTAAAGTAAAAGTAGCATAGAAACATAAATTAAAGTAAATATTAAACCTGGATCGAGAGTCACTCTTACAAACTAAGAGAAGTCCTAAATCCTAATCCTAATCCTAAGGGAGAGAGGAGAGAACCTCTCTCAAACTAAATCTAAATCATGAAAAGTAAAAATTGGCGAGCTCTCCTTGAATGGATGCATTCCCCCACTTTATAGCCTCTAGTCTATGTGTTCTGCACTTGGATTTGGGCCAAAAAGGCTTCAGAATCTGCTTTAGGCGTATTCTGTAAATTCTGATACGTGGCCTCAGTCACGCGTCCGCGTGGGTCACGGGGTTGCATCATCTGGAGCTTTTCCTTGCCACGCGGTCGCGTCAGTCACGCGTCCGCGTCGTGAGGATTGATATTCTTCATGATATATCAAAGGTTTTCCCCTTACTGATCTTCCGGAGAAATTCGTACTTTCAAAAAAGATCTCGCGTACTCGAAAATCGGGGTTGTTACATTCTACCCTCCTAAGAGAAAATTTTGCCCTCAAAATTTCAGTTACCTGAGAATAGATGCGGGTAATCAGCCTTCATCTTATCTTCCAGTTCCCAAGTGTGCTCTTCTTCTCCTCTTTGTCCCCAAGCTACTTTGACTAAGCGAACAGTCTTGCCTCTCAGCTGCTTACCACTTCTTTCTACGATCTGAACTGGTGATGCTTGATATGTCAAATCGTTTCATAACTGTACTGTCTCTGGTTGTAAAATGTGACTCTCGTTGGGAATATATTTCTTAAGTTGCGAGACATGAAAAACATCATGAAGGTTTGACAGATATGGAGGAAGGGGTACTTGATAAGCTACTAGACCGACTCTTTTAAGTATTTGGAAAGGTCCTATGTATCGAGGGTTAAGCTTTTTAGTCTTAAGGGCTCTACCTATTCCAGTAGTCGGGGTTACTTTAAGAAAAACATGGTCTCCCTCACTAAACTCTAAGGGTCTACGTCTGTTATCGGTATAGCTCTTTTGACGGCTCTGTGCTGTCTGGATCTTCTGGCGGATCCCCTTTATCTTCTCAGTAGTTTCTTGCACTAAGTCTGGACCTAAGACACTAGCTTCTCCGTCGTCATTCCAACAAAATGGTGTCTGACATCTCCTTCCATAGAGAGCTTCATATGGTGCCATCCCGATACTTTGTTGGTAACTGCTGTTGTAGACGAACTCGACCAATGGCAAATACCTATCCCAACTGCCTTGGTTATCCATCACACAAGATCTTATCATGTCTTCCAATGTCTGGATTGTCCGCTCTGATTGTCCGTCTGTCTGAAGATGGTATGCTATACTCATATGCAATTCTATTCCCAATGCTTTCTGGAAAGCTCCCCAGAATCTGGAAGTAAACCTCGGATCTCGATCTGAGACAATTGACGAAGGTATTCCGTGCAATCGTACGATTTCTTGAATATATATCCGTACCAGCCTTTCTAATGTATAGTCAACTCGAATCGGAAGGAAGTGCGCTGAGTTTGTCAACCTGTCCACAATTACCCAAATGGCATCGTGTCCTGTTGAGGTCCTTGGCAATCCCGTGACAAAATCCATAGTGATCTGCTCCCATTTCCATTGTGGTATTTCTAAGGGTTGCAGGGTTTTTGACGGTTTCTGGTGTTCCACCTTCACCTTCTAGCAGGTTAAACATTTTGAGACATAATCAGCTACCTCTTTCTTCAAGCCCGGCCACCAGAACATTTGTTTCAAATCCTGATACATCTTTGTTACTCCAGGATGCATAGAAAATCTACTTTGATGAGCTTCTGCAAGGATCCTTTGTCGCAAATCTCCAGAGCTAGGCACACAAATTCTGTTCTTGTATCTCCAGAAGCTGCTACGATCTAGTCTTACAGCTTCTGGTTCTTCTACTTTCATCCGTCTCAGCATCATCATCATTTCTGAATCCTGTGCTTGTGCTTGCTGAATCCTAATCTTAAAATCTGGTGTTATATGCAATTGGGCCAAACGGACTCCACTTGACGTCTCAGTCATAGCCAACTTAAGGTCCTTAAATTCCGCGACTAATTTTTCTTCGTTTATCATCATCCAAGAGATATTCAAATTCTTTCTGCTCAAAGCGTCTACCACCACGTTCGCTTTTCCTGGGTGATAACTTAACTTAAAATCATAGTCCTTCAGGAACTCCATCTACCTTCGCTGTCGCATATTAAGATCCTTCTAGTCAAAGATATACTTTAAACTTTTGTGGTCAGAGAAAACTTCTAGTTGAGCGCCATACAAATAGTGTCTCCAGATCTTCAGAGCAAATACTACTGCAGCCAACTCCAAGTCATGCGTCGGATAATTTCGTTCATGAGGTCTCAGCTGCCGGGAAGCATAAGCCACCACATTTTTGTCTTGCATCAGCACACATCCAAGTCCTTTATGAGAGGCGTCACAGTATACTTCAAAAGGTTTCTGCGGGTCGGGTAGTACTAATACAGGTGCAGTTGTTAACTTCTCCTTAAGCATGTTGAAACTTCTATCACACTCAGCCGTCTAAACGAACGGAACTTCCTTTCGTGTAAGGTAAGTCAAAGGTAAGGCTATCTGTGAAAATCCTTTGATGAACCTCCGGTAATATCCAGCAAGTCCGAGAAAACTCCGAACTTCTGTAACGGTCGTAGGTGGTTCCCATTGCACTACTGCTTCAATTTTTGAAGGATCCACTGCAATTCCTCCCTGTGATATAACATGTCCCAAAAATGCCACCTTCTCTGTCCAAAACTTTCACTTTGATAGTTTAGCATATAACTTCCGAGTCCTTAGTATCTGCAATATAGTCCTTAGATGATCTTCATGCTCTCTTTCTGTCTTCGAATAGATGAGAATATCGTCTATGAAAACTACTACGAACTGAT
The DNA here is from genome assembly GCF_000816755.2 of Arachis ipaensis. Lineage (NCBI taxonomy): Eukaryota > Viridiplantae > Streptophyta > Magnoliopsida > Fabales > Fabaceae > Arachis > Arachis ipaensis. The sequence continues at coordinate 83,824,139 of NC_029792.2, read as the reverse complement.
CAAGGTATGGACGGAAAATACGATTCATGTAATCCATGAAAATTGCAGGAGCATTAGTTAGTCCAAACAACATAACCGTATACTCATAGTGACCATATCGAGTTCTAAATGCAGTCTTCGGTATATCTAACTCTTTCACTCGAATCTGGTGGTAGCCCGATCGCAAGTCAATCTTCGAAAACACAGTTGCACCTTTTAACTGATCCATCAAATCATCTATTCGTGGAAGTGGATACTTGTTCTTGATAGTGACTTTATTTAACTGTCGGTAATCTACGCAAAGTCTCATTCCACCATCCTTCTTCTTTACTAGCAATACCGGAGCTCCCCAAGGTGATGCACTGGGACGAATAAATTTTTTTCCAAGTAGCTCATCCAACTACTTCTTCAACTCTGCAATTTCCAGTGGTGACATCCGGTACGGTGCTATGGAAATTGGTCCAGTTCCAGGTACAAGTTCAATGCTGAATTCTATCTCTCGCTAAGGAGGAAACTCAGGTATATCGTCCGAAAAAACATCAGGAAATTCCTTCACCACTCGAATTTGTTCTAAGCTTAGTTCACTGTCACTCGAGCTAGCCGCTAACAGAACGTACCCCTCACAATCACTCCCGTCTAATGTAACTCTTACAGAATTCAGATATAAAGTATGAGACAAAAATGGTTTAAACTGGGTTCGTACTGGATTCTGAGCGAATATCTTTGGGCATTCCTTAGCAATATGTCCAGTTCCTCCACATCTATAACAATTGAATGTTCCAAACAAACACGGCTTAATACCATGATCCTTCCCACATCGCTTGCATGTAGTATTCACCTGCACCTGTTGAGGTCGATTGCCATTATCCTGCCTCGGTCTACCTCCGTTTCCACCCATAGGGCGAGCAGGGATGTTACCAGCCTGTGGGTTTCTTCGCTGTGGCACACCAGGTGTCTTGAAGTTTGTCCTTCGTGGTTGCCAATTATAACTATTGTAGTTCCTTGGTGGAAATCCTTGACGATTTGCTTTAGAGGCACTTACCTTCTTAGCACATTCTTCCACTAACTTACACTTATTAACCAGCTCAGCACAATTTCATATCTCCAATGGAACTACAGAACTCATCAGATCCTCACGAAGGCCCCCTTAGAACTTCAAACACTTCCATTCTTCAAAGTCAGCAGGATTCCCTTGGCAGATCTTGGAGAAACGGCACAAGTCATCAAACTTACGAGCATATTCTGCAACAGTTGTGTTACCCTGTTTCAGCTGCATAAGTTCCATCTCCTTAGCGTCACGAGCTACCCTCAGAAAATACTTCTTATAAAATTCATCCTTAAAAGTATTCCAAGGAATATCGCCTTCATCTTGTTGCAACAGTCGCTGTATCCCCTGCCACCAATGCTCAGCTTCTCCTTCCAACATATAAGTAGCAAACTCCACGTGTTGGCCTTCCGGAACATGCTGCGCTCGCAGTGATCGTTCGATAGCTCGAAACCAGTTGTCAGCATCAGTCGCAATGAGTGTACCTTTAAACTTAGGCGGTTTAACCTTCAGAAAAGTCGCAAGGGTCATAGGTCTTTCGAAATGCCCCAAGTTATTTTCATCATTCCCACTATCTTCCCCATGCTCATTCTCATTCCCGTTTCTCACTCCAAGACGGTCAACAGCCCTAGCCGCTGCTACTGCAGCCTCACGCACTGCCTCAGCCACAGCGTTCATGGTAGTCATAAACGTCTCTTGTTCCCTCTCGTAGTTAACATTAGGAATTCCTTCCCGTACGCCTCGTCTCCGTGAACCCATCGTGGTCCTGTTCACACCAAACAATCATTATTAAGGTGATCAGTCTTAACACTTCAAGTCAAGTGTGAACACTCCCAGAATGAAAACACAGAGACAATCATGCAACACATATCACATAGATATCCTATAAGCATGAGACACACAACAGAGTATGCAATGAAGCATAGTCAGTCCACTCCCCAGGCTCTATTGGGAACGAACTGCTCTGATACCAACTTGTAACGACCCAACTCCCAGTATGCCATAGTCATACAAGAAGCTAAGTGTTACTAACTTATCCTTCCTAATTATTATTTATTATTTAATATATGAGCATGTTCCTTGTTAGAGCGATGCCAATTTTACGAGTAACTTTTTTTGTTGTTGCGGATGTTCAGGTAAAATAAACAAGCATACATTGAGAGTAATAGAAAAGCGGCATAAAGAAACATAGAAATACAGCTGAAAATATACATCATGTACACTATAACAAAACATGTAGCGTTTACACAAGATCAAGTCTGTTTACATCCTCGTCATCCTACGTAGCTAATATTTACACGACACTCCAGCAGGGCCTGGCCCATACAAAAAGCCACTAAGCTGGCGCCCAGGCTAGCCTAACCACTATATCGCTCCTAGCGCTTGGGTGTACTAACACAAGTGAGAGACTAAATATCAGATAATGTCAGACTAGAGTGTCATCAAAAGAATGTCCCTTCCGCAGTCAAACTATATCTACACGTGGCCGTTCGGAGAATCGCCGTGAGGCTCGTCCATCTCCTCATCCTGCTCTATCTCTATCTCAGGATCCTCCTCCTCATCATCATCCGCAGCTACAGCTATACCCTCAGATCCACCAGAAATACTGCTGTCACTATGTACAAAACCATTCGCGAGCACAGGTCCGTTCGCGTTTATAGGAGCCACTCCACCGTCTGGTAGTGCCGGCTCATCAAGCTGTGGCAAGTCGGGGATCGGCTCAGGGGGAAAATCCCACTCTGGTGGTATCACAGGTACGTAGTCACTAGCTAACTCAGGCTCATCAGGAATGATAGGCTCAGGTACCGCCTCATTCAAAGGTTGAGCTGGTATAGGGTGCTCAGGATAATCAGAAATAGGATGTCCAGGTGCGTCAGGATGTAGCCAGGATAAGGGAAAGTCGTAAGGAGCATCAGGGTCAAAATGCGGGATAGATAGAGGATGTTGAAAAGCTCGATTAGGTAACGCATATCGTCTAATATGAGGCTCCAATCCCATGATGAAGTAACTGTGATGTACCGGATCCTCGTAGACGTAAGGGTCCACGAACTCATAGAAGATCACGCCCGTCTCCATCTGAAGGGGAGGAAGGGAGAGAAGGGGTAAGAACTGGGGAGTTCTTTGTAGGGTCGGGATTGTTAGTTATGTTCATTTATTCATTTTTGATTAGCAGATGGATAATAGAATACAGTAATGTAGTAAACAGAGGTTAAAAATAGATAGAAAAACAAAGAACAGAACACAAGCAGAAGAATACAAGAAGATAATGCATAGACATAGCACTCGAACAAACAAACATAAAGAAATAGATCACACACAAGAAAGAATGCAACAGAGAATGATGCGTAAACAAGAATGATGCATGTCTAGCCCTAGTACAGGCCATGAACTCATGTGTCGGTTGGCTGCCCGCAATCCCGACATTTATCCGGTCACGAGTGATCCGGATTTCCCGGATATGATTTTCCGTTCCTAAATAACCCTGTTCTGGTTTCTCTTTTCTCTGTATCTCTTTACTCTACTTTAATTACTCTGTTCTCTGTATCTCTTTTCTCTTCTATGATTACTCTTTCCATTCTGTATCTATATTACTCTTTTTCTCTCTATCTCTTTACTTTACTCTGGTTACTCTGTTTTCTGTGTTTCTCTACTCTGCTTTGATTGCTCTGCTTAACATATGTATTTTAAGCTTATGTAAATTTTGGTATGAATACTTAGCCTATCCCAAGTATAGGTTCATTAAGTCTATACTGAAACAGTTTAACTTTTCATATAATACCTAATCCTATTCACAATTCCAGGACTAACTATATTGCCTTAGTTCGTTCACTAGTCTCTGTCTGTTTTTCTGTCATTAAAACTTTACAGACTTTTTCTTCGATTTTTATCTTTTCTTTAACTTTTTATCTTTTATTTATCTTTGCCTCACTAATATGTTTTTACCACTCCCTAAGTGTTTTATGAAAGTAATTATGAGATTCTGTGCTTAAAGTTGTCTTTCTAAAACTTTTACAGAAAACTGCCTTTTTCGCATTATTTTATTATTTTTATTAAAATATTATTTTTAATTAAATATTATTATTTAATATTTAATTATTTTTTTATTATTTTATCATTAAATTTTCGAAAATTAACTTACTTTTACTTTTAACCTTTAAAATTCACTTTTTACCACCCGTAACTTTTAATATTTCTACTTTTACCACCCTAACGTTCAGAAATTACCAAACAACCCCATAAACACCAAAAATTTTACTTCCTTGCCCTTTTTAAGATCTAAGGCCTGTTCTTCATTGTTCTTCATCACACTCAAAGTGTTCTTCAGGTTCTTCATAAATTCTTCAGATTCTTTCTCTGTTTTTACCCATTTTTCAGTCTTTTCAGCAACCGATTTTTACTATAATTCATAATAAATTAGCAGCCACTAAAACCCCATCTTTTCTAGATGATTTTAACACAAATTGAACCTCAATTTAAGCTTACGGTTTCGTTTTTCCAGCTGCCCAAGAACATGAACTTTAAAGCTTGAATTTCATCAAATTTCATTAAAATTTCACCAAATTTTCACCAAGAATCATTCATATATGCAACCAATTTTTAGCACAGCCAATTTATAAAACATTCACACAACTCAAACACAAATAATCAAGATTAATTTCGTGACACCCTACCTGGTTTTGCTGCTCCTAATTCAATTAAACTTTCAGGTGGTCCTTAAGCACTTTTTCCTCCTAAATCACATCAAGAAAACACATATTTAACCAAGTTTCCTTGAAACCGAATCAAAAGAGAGATGGTTGATGCATGGAAAAATTGTCTCGCAACAAATTTCCTTCGGCAAGTGTACCGAATTTGTCGTCAAGTAAAAACTCACAATAGAGTGAGGTCAAATCCCACAAGGATTGATTGATCAAGCAACTTTAATTAGAGGAATATTTTAGTTGAGCGAATCCAGAATTTGAGTTGAGAATTGCCGAAAATGAAGTGACAAAAAAATTAAAATGCTAGAATTAAAGAACTGAAACTAAATGACTGAAAGTAAATTGCTGAATTGTAATTGGGAATGGGGTATTGCTCATAAATGTAAATGGCAGAAAATAAAGAGAATGGGTAAGATCAGAAATGGGGAGTTCATTGGGCTTAGGAGATGTTGCATTCTCCGGATCAATTTCATTTTCATCTGTTCCTCAATCAATGCCCTCATTGATCTCCTTGACAATCTTAAGTGATTGAATTACAATTTCTTGTAATTCAATCTCTCAAAACTTGATCAATAGCCAATTCCTTGGTCAATTTTTCATGAGAAGAGATGAAGTATGGTCACTGATTATACCACATGCATTTCCCAAATCAAGTGTTGAGAGGATTATAGTCACATATCCATCCAAACCCAATTTGGTCCAGCATGAGAAAGCATTTCTAGCTTGATCTCTTCATTCCTCTTTCAAGGTTCAGAAGAGATCCAAGTATGAATAGCTTCTTTTTCAGGATAACTACCCAATTGGATGAAGATCGAAAGCTTTCAAGTAAAATCAAGAGAAAAGATAGAAGAAGAATAATGAAAACTAGTATTGATCCATCAAATTACAACAGAGCTCCCTAACCCAATGAAAGGGGTTTAGTTGTTCATAGCTCTGGAAAATGAAAACAAAGATGGAGAATACATAATGAAACTAGAAGTGCAGAGAAAGTAAATACAGAGAGTAATTCTATGCCTAGAGGCTCCCTATAATTTCCAACTCACTTTTTAATTCAAAGCTACTCTTATATATACTACTCTTCTCTTCTTTTAGTTGGCTCTTCAAGTCTTGGGTATGGGCCTTTGGATCTTGAGTTTGAAGCAGTTCTCTTCTTCATTGGGCTTGGCTTTACTTGCAGAGAGAAAGTGTGAAGTGGGTAGAGACTTTAGCTCAGGACGTTAGTGGCGTTAACGTTCAGTGAAAATATGAGTTCGCGAATGTTAGTGTCATTCAACTTTTTCACTAACGTTCCTCACCCAAGTAAGAGCCACGTTAACCTCAACGTTAGTGGCACAAATGTTGCCACTAACGCTTCCACTATGTCCTTCGCACACGTTATTGGGACTCAACATTCCCAATAACGTTGAGACTAACGTTGCCTCTATGTCCTTCGCACACGTTATTGGGACTCACCTTTCCCAGTAACGTTGAGAAGTCTCCCCCTTCCTTTTGTTAGAGTCCACGTTAACTTAGTTAACGTGGCTCTTTTAACGTAGGCTTGCCAACCTTCGAGAACATTAGTGACACTTACCATTGTCACTAACGTTCCAATGTGCCCCTATTTCTCACGTTAGAGTCCACGTTAACTAGGTTAACGTGGCCTCTAACGTGGCCATGCTATCCATCTCCAACGTTAGTGACAAAGTTGAGTGTCACTAACGTTGGCTTATCATTCCCTTATCCACGTTAGCTTCCACGTTAACTAAGTTAACGTAGGAGTTAACGTGGCTCAAAGTGGCTTGTGGGCTACTTCCAACGTTAGTGACAATGTTGGGTGTCACTAACGTTGACGATCACCTCCCTTCTTCACGTTAACTTCCACGTTAACTAAGTTAACGTGGGAGTTAACGTGGCTTATTTGGGCTTGTGTGGGTTCCTTCCAACGTTAGTGACAATGTTTGGTGTCACTAACGTTGGCGATCACTTTGTCACCTTACGTTAGCTCCCAAGTTAGTTAACGTGGGAATTAACGTGGCTCGAAGCTACCCTAAAAACAGTAAAGAAAAGGTCAGTGAAACTGGCCAAAATGCCCTGGCATCACAACACCAAACTTAAAGCTGGCTTGTCCCTAAGCAAGTACTGGAACAAGAGAATGATGAATGGAATGCCAAGAGAAATGAGTCATTCTTGTGGAAGTCATGTCCCTGGTTTTATGGTGGTTTTATGGTGGTTTCATGCATAGCAACTTAGGTTCATTCCTGGCTTTCAGACCTTTATCATGTCCTAGAATACTTACTGTGATTGCATCCCATGAGACTTTTATTCATTGATCATTTTGTTGTTATTTCAGGGCATATTTTTGTTCTTAAGCTAAGTGCTCTGTAAGGGGGCAACTCTTTAAAATAAGCTTTCAGCCAACAGTCCTGAACCAGTTGGTTCAAGGTGCTAGGTGTTGAAGCACCCCTAAGGACTTACTTGCTCAAGTCTCTCCCCCATACATACACACCACAGGCACATAGTTTATTTATTTTCTTTTCTTGAGACCTTGGTGTCCAGCGCCTCTTTGGGTTACTAACTGCTCTGTAGTGAGGGTTACTCTTGATAGTGGACTTTCAGCTGATAATCCCGAGTTAGTTAACCCAAGTTACCAAGTGATAAGGCACCCCTAAGAGCTTATTCATCCAAGTAGATCCCTCATACAGGAGCACCACAGACACATGCCTCAAGATTAAAACCATTGGTGCCTAGCCTTATTGCTTACTCTTTTTCTTTTATATATTTTTTTTAACCTGTATTGTTCTTTCCCTTTTTCTTATTAGGATCTTCTTATTTAGCTAGTCTCATGGGGTGTGTCTCAAGCACAGTATTCATGACAGATAGTTGTCCTCCCACCTTATGGTTGAACCAACTTAGCTAACTTATGACTATACCATAAACTCATGAACTTATTCCATAGTATGAACTCCTCTCTGGTCTTTAAAAACACTCATTCTCTTTTCATTTGATTTAAAGGAATAAGCATACAAATAATCAAAGTAAGGATGTAGTGACATGAGGACTAACAAACATAGACCCTTTTTTAACACAAAAACTTAAAAGACAGAATTGAAAAAGGTTCAAACTACTATGGAAGCATGTTCTATTTCATACAAGATCTTCCTTATTTAAAGCATAAAGAAAAATGGACCAAAGAAAGAACTCCACCACCTTTTACTCATGTTGTTGACCATGCTCTCCTCCTTGCTTGTCCTCCTTGTGTCCTTCTTGATTGCTTGTACTCCCACTCCCTTTGCCTTTTCCAATCAGCTTCTTCCAGAAACCACCATCTTCCATCTTCTTCTTGAGTGTTTCCTTCTGCTGTTTCACCTTCCTCTCTTCTTGTTCTACAAAATCTTTTTGGACCTCATCATATGTGGGGATGGCATAGTGTAGATGATGCATATTACTAGACATGTAGTTCAACTTGCCTTGAGTGTTTACGTTGAACTCCTCCCTATGTAGTTGCCGTCCTTCATTAAGCACACTGAACTCATTGAATGCTCTCATCTGAGCTAGTTGCCGCTGATTGAGTTCTTGCAAATGCTTATCTTGAAGTTCTTGCCTCGCAGTAACTTGGTGGATGGCTTGAGTGAGTTGAGAATATTGTTCCTGTTACTGCTCCATCTGTTGTTTCTGCCACTCCTCTTGCTAGCTCATCCATTTGGATTGAAGCAGCAGTATTTGTTCTTGTCCTTCCATCTGTCTCATCCCCAAATCTTCAATGGCCCTTAGAAGGTGATTCATATTCAAGTTGGCTGGGTCATGATGCTCTTCTTGTTGATATTCTTCTTGATGAGGCTCCTCTTGATGAGCTACTCCTTTTTGTTTTGGCTTTCCTATGTGAGGTCTTCTTTGTTGTTGGGCTGGTATCACATAAGTTAGCCGCTGAAAGATCATCAGCCTCCCCGGAACTGTGAACTGTGAACCCAGTTAAACCGATTTTTCTATTTTTAACTAAAACTGATCAGGTAACCTTATAATATCATTCAAGAAGCTTCTAATACTAATATAATGATAATATCATCCTATTATCTCTCTTCTCTCATAAATCGGGTCCGGTTTGTCAAACTGAGACTATTTACGAAAAACCGAATCAAAACTCCTAACCGAAACGGTTCAAAAACTAGGTTCTTCGCGACCGCGTTATCTAGCTTGTCTCGGAAAAGGTTCTAACTTAAAGATGACATAATGACAATGAGAATTGAGATTCTTGATGATATATCAAAGGTTTTTCCCTTACTGATCTTCCGGAGAAATTCGTACTTTCAGAAAAGATCTCGCGTACTCGAAAATCGGGTTTGTTACACTTTTCAGCAACCTAATGATGTTGCTGGCAATCATCTCCCCAACATTCACATTTTCTCCCTTCATGATGCTGTATATGAGCACAGCCCTCTCCAATGTCACCTCAGAGGTGTTAAATGTTGGGTTGAGAGACCTTCTTACAAAGTCCAGCCACCCTCTAGCTTGGGGGCTCAAATCTCTTCTCCTCAGCTGGTTGGATCTTCCATCCTTGTCATTAATCCACTGCACATTTAGCACGCATATTTCATTGAGGATTTCATCAAATCCTGGGTCTTGTTGCTTTATCCTCTCTTCATAGCTCTGGGTGGAGCTTGTTTACTTCACTATCAACATCCTATCTATGTTGGAGGGGCTATAGTCAATGGGTTTCCCCCTCACATAGCTAAGATAACCATAAGGTTGCCCAGGTTGAGGCACTGCATTGGCATAGAATTCTCTAACCAAGCTTTCCACCACTTTTCTTGGTGGGTTGCACAAGAGTGCCCATCCTCTGTTGTTGATCTCCCTGTTGATCACCGGATGCTCATTCCCCCCAAGTTGGAAGCCAACCTCTGGAATAATTTCCCTCTCACTCACCCAACCATAAAATTGGTTTTGGTTGAATGATAAGAGGAACTTGTATTCATTATGGCTTGAGGATCCTGAAGTTGGTTCCTTGGTCTTTCTCTTCTTTGATGATGAGGCTCTTGGTGGTGCCTTTGGGGTGATAAAAGAGGTTTGAAAGGTTGAAAAAAATTAAAGAAGAGGTAAGGAACAGAGAGAAAAGCAAGGGTTTGCTCCACAACACCAAACTTTGGGCTTGATTGTCCCTAAACAAGTAGAAGAAAAGAATGGTAAAGAAAACGAGAAGAAAAGAGGAGGGGGAGTGTGGAGGTTCTTTTCATGTATGAAGATGGGGTTCGAAGTGTGAAGAAATGTGGGAAAGTTAGTGGCTTTTATAGGGGTGAGAAGTGTAGTATGGAGGGTGGGAAGTGAAAGCAATTCAATGTTTTTCCACTTGGGGAGTGGCGCCTAGCGTGGGAAGAGGAGCCAATCCTTATCCGTTTTGGCTTCCTGCATGTATTGAATTCCAAAGTGCAAGTACACTTTGACTCCTTGCTTGATGAGCTATCAATCATGTGGGCCCCATCCTCTTTCCTGAAAATAAAATCCAAAAACCCCATCAATAATGACAAAAGAAATCTTTCACATTCCCTATATTATGAGTTATTTAAATTGCAACTGATGAGTGTCCCTTGGGACACCAAACTTAATCTCATTGTATCTAACAAATTGGGTTCATCATTATATTTTGATGTGTTTAAACGGGTGAAATAATTTCAATCCTTTCACATCCCTTCCGTCTAATTCCTTCCGAACACATTAAAACCAACTTTTATGCACCCACCAATTTATTAAATGCTTTCAAACTTGAATCATATCGGGCTTGCTATGTGATTTTCATATGGTGGTGGCCACACCAAACTTAATCTCTGGGCTTACTTTCAAAATTAATTCATTCAAATTGTTGTAAGCCTAAATTAAGTGGGTTAATGGCCACGCCAAACTTAGCTTTTTAGCTAGTTCTCAGCCCAAACACTCATCATCAGTAAGTGCATTCATCAAATTGCACTTTCAGAGAAAAAAAACAACTTGAAGATTCACTAAATATCAAACACTTAAAACTGATATTTAAACTACCTAATCTACCACTTACAACTACTTCTAGAAAGCAAGGAAAGAAAAAGGATTAAAATGGAACTTAAACTACCTAAATCGACAATCTTAAGCTACTTCTAGAAAGCAAGAAATCAAAAGCATATGAGTGTTGGGGTGCCTCCCAACCAGCGCATCTTTAGCGTCATTAGCTTGACGTTCCTTCCTTCTTAGTGAAGGTTGTAGCTCACTCTCTGCTCCTCCAAAGAGTCTCCCAAGTAATGCTTGATTCTATGGCCATTTACAGTGAAAGTTCTTTGTGTTTTGTCCTCCATGAGCTCTACATGACCATAGGGGGATACCTTAAGGATGGTGAAGGGTCCAGACCACCTTGACTTTAATTTCTCTGGGAAGAACTTGAGCCTAGAGTTGTACAGCAGCACCTTTTGACCTTCTACAAACTCTCTTCTTGCTATCTTATGATCATGCCACTAATTTGTGTTTTCTTTGTAAATCTTGGCATTCTCATAAGCTTGATTTTTGAATTCCTCCAGGCCATTGAGTTGCATTAGCCTCCTTTCTCTAGTAGCTTGATCATCAAAGTTCAATATTTTTAGAGCCCAAAATGCTCTATGTTCAAGCTCCACTGGTAAGTGACAAGTCTTTCCAAACACAGTTGGTATGGAGACATCCCAATAGGTGTCTTGAAAGCTGTCCTATAGGCCCATAATGCATCATCTAGCTTTTTAGACCATTCCTTTCTTGAATTACTAACATTCCTTTCAAGGATTCTTTTGAGTTCTCTGTTTGAGATCTCAGCTTGCCCATTGGTCTGTGGATGGTATGGGGTTGCCACTTTGTGCTTGACTCCATACTTGAGTAGGAGTGTCTCAAATTGTTTATTGCAGAAGTGTGTCCCTCTATCACTAATAAGGGCTCTAGGAACTCCAAATCGGCTGAAGATGTTTCTTCTCAAGAAGCTTATCACAACCTTGTTATCATTTGTTGCTGTGGCTATGGCTTCTACCCACTTAGACATATAATCTACAGCCACCAATATATAATTGTTTGAGTAGAAGGATGAGAATGGTCCCATAAAATCAATTCCCCATTTGTCAAACAATTTCAATTCCATTATAAACCTTTGTGGCATCTCATTCTTCTTGGGTAGATTGCCAGCCCTTTGGCATTCATTGCATCTTGACACCAACTCCTTTGCATCTTTGAATATTGTTGGCCAAAAGAAACCAAATTGCAGCACCTTGGCTGCAGTTCTTTCTCCACTAAAATGGCCTCCATATGTGGATCCATGGCATTGCCACAACACTTCTTGCCGTTCCTCCTGTGAAATACACCTCCTCAAGATTCCATCAACACCCTTTTTGAACAAGTAGGGCTCATCCCAGATGTAGTGTTTAGCATCATTGAGTAGCTTCCTCCTCATGTACTTGTTGATGTTGGTGGGCAGCTCCCCAATAACCTTGAAGTTGGATATATCAGCAAACCAAGGGCTTTCTTGAATCATCATCAACTGCTCATCAGGGAAGCTTTCATTCACTTCAAATTGATGTGCTTCATCCTCTTCATGTGGGATTCTTGATAGGTGGTCAGCCACCTTGTTCTCTACTCCACTTCTATCTTTTATCTCTATGTTGAACTCTTGAAGTAGCAAGACCCATTTTATCAACCTAGGATTGGATTCTTGCTTGGTCAGCAAATATTTAAGGGTTGCATGATCAGTGAAAACAGTAACTTTAGATCCAATGAGATGTGATATGTAACAACCCCGGTTTTCGAGAACGCGAAATCTTTTCTGAAAGTACGGATTTCTCCGGAAGATCATTAAGGGGAAAACCTTTGATATATCATCAAGAATCTCAATCCTCATTGTCATTATGTCATCTTTAAGTTAGAACCTTTTCCGAGACAAGCTCGATAACGCGGTCACGAAGAACCTGGTTTTTGAACCGTATCGGTTAGAAGTTTTGATTTGGTTTTTTGTAAATAGTCTCAGTTTAACGAACCGGACTCGATTTATGAGAGAAGAGAGATAATATAATGATATTATCATTATATTATTATTAGAAGCTTCTTGAATAATATTATAAGGTTACCTGGTCAGTTTTAGTTAAAAACAGAAAATCGGTTTAACCGGGTTTACGGTTTACTGGTGCAGCTTAGCACCAACACTCTCTGATGAATTTAGCAATGCTAAGGCCTCATTATACATGTACTATTCTCATAATAAATATGTTACTAGTGTCATTTATGCTAGTAGTTCAGAAAATAATTTTTAGAGATGTTTTTACGAGTGTTCCGATACACCTAGTTTTAGTAGTTGTACACCAGAGGTATTTTAATATTATTTTAATCCACCTCCAAGCAAACCAATCACAACTCACCTTACACCCCCAAGACCTCCAAGGCTGTCTCATTTCATCATTTTGGCCGAAAATAACAAGAGAGAAAAGAGAGAAAACTTCATGAACACTTAATCTTCAAAGCTTGATTTCTTCTGAACCAAACCTCAAATTAAAACTCCGATTTCACCAAAATAATCCTCTCTTCTTCCTCTACATAACCATGTGACTTATCAAGGCTGGAAATAAGGTGAGATGGCTGTCTCCCTCCCATTTCAATTCGGTTTTCAAGGAAATCCATGCAAAACTTGTGTTTTCTTGATGTTCTTCCTTAGGAATCATGCTTAACTTGACTTGAGGGCCAAGAAACGTGAATTTTCAGCAAGTCTAAGGTGAGATATCTCTTCCTAACATACTGAGTGAGATTTGGTCAGTTGAGAGTTTTTGGATTTAAAGTTGTTCTTGATGTGATTTAGGAGGAAAAAGTGCTTAAAGACCACCTGAAAGTTTAACAGAATTAGGAGTAGCAAAACCAGGTAGGGATTGACGAATTTAATCTTGATTGATTGTGTTTGAGTTGTGTGATTATGATATGGTTTGGCTGTGCTTGAAATTGATGATTTATATGAGTGACTCTTGGTGAAAATTTGGTGAAATTTTGATGAAATTTGATGAAATTCAAGCTTTAAAGTTCATGTTCTTGGGCAGCTGGAAAAACGAAACCCTAAGCTTAAATTGAGGTTCAATTTGTGTTGAAATCATGTAGAAAAGATGGGGTTTTAGTGGCTGCTAATTTATTATGAATTATAGTAAAAATTGGTTGCTGAAAAGACTGAAAAATGGGTAAAAACAGAGAAGGAATCTGAAGAATTTATGAAGAACATGAAGAACACTTTGAGTGTGGTGAAGAACAATGAAGAACACCTTTTTGATTCATAAAAGGGCAAGGAAGTAATTAATTTGGTGTTTGGGGGGTTATTTAGTAATTTCTGAAAGTTAGGGTGGTAAAAGTAGAAATATTAAAAGTTACGGGTGGTAAAAAGTGAATTTTAAAGGTTAAAAGTAAAAGGTAAGTTAATTTTCGAAAATTAAAGATAAAATAATAAACAATAATAAAATAATACAGAAAAGGCAGTTTTCTGTAAAAGCTTTAGAAAGACAACTTTAAGCACAGAATCTCATAATTACTTTGATAAAACACTTAGGGAGTGGTAAAAAACATATTAGTGAGGCAAAGATAAATAAAAGATAAAAAGTTAAAGAAAAGATAAAAATCGAAGAAAAAGTCTGTAAAGTTTTAATGACAGAAAAATAGACAGAGACTAGTGAACGAACTAGGGCAACATAGTTAGTCCTGGAATTGCGACTAGGGTTAGGTATTATATGAAAAGTTAAACTGTTTCAGTATAGACTTAATGAACCTATACTTGGGACAGACTAACTATTCATACCGAAATTTACATAAGCTTTAAATACATACGTTAAACAGAGAAATCAGAGCAGAGTAAAGAAACACAGAGAACAGAGTAACCAGAGCAGAATAAAGGGATAAAGAGAAAAGAGTAATCAGAGCAAAGTAAAAAGACAAAGAGAAAAGAGTAATGTGATAAAGAGAAATGGTTTGAATTAAGATGTTGTAAAAGTGAAAGATGTAAAGTTTGTACAATGTGATTGAACAGAGAAAGAAAGAGGTACTGCATAAAAATGTGAAAATGATGATGAATAATGAGAATGATTATGTGATGATTTATTGCTTGAGGCAACCCAAGAGATATTTATTTGTTGCTTGAGGCAACCCAAGAGATGTGTTTATTCATTTGTTGCGTTAAGGCAACTCCAGATATACTTGTATGATCATCTGCTGCAGTGAGGCAGTCAGATAGATAATGGTGTGATCATTGAGAACGCTTTCCTACGGTACAGATCCATATTTTATTTCTGTAAGGCAGAGGGGTTATTTCCTGCTACAGAAGTACCGTGACCACCTGATCCATTTCTGTAGTGGCAGAAGGGTTATTTCCTGTATACAGAAGGTGTGTCGGCGTACATCCCTGCAGTGGCGATGTGTTATTTCCTGCGTGCAGTGGACTCTGTGGTGGCAGAGGGGTTATTTCCTGTACACAGGGGTATAACCAATAGGAAAGCCTTATCCAGACAGAGGTTGCTAGATAACGTCGGGAGTGGGTTAGTAATCGACAGATGAGCTCATTACCTGCACTAGGGCTAGACATGCATCATACTTGGTTGCGCATTTCCTTTGTTATGTTTGTGGTATGAATGTATGCTTTCCTTGTTTATATTCCATTCTCTGCGCTTGTGATATTTTCTTGTATTCTTCTGTTTGTGTTCTGCTATCTGTTTTCTCTATCTTCTCTACTTATCTGTGTTTTCTAATTATTGCTTCCTTGTATTCTGCTAATAGTCTGCTAAACAACATAGAATTAATGAACGTAACTAATAACCTCAACCCTACTAAGAACTCCCCAGTTCTTACCCCTTCTCTCTGCCTTCCCCCTTCAGATGGAAGTAAAAGTACCTTACCATAGTTCGCTGATGACGCAAGAAGAGGATTCTGCTCTAGATAGTCTTCTGAGTCTAGGGTGAATATCGTTCTCTGATTATATGTAAATACTGTGAGACCAGCCAACGTCTGCACCCCTTCGTATGCACACTTTAACCTAAATCCTGTGTACGAGAGATTCCTATTTTGTGGATACTTCATGAGGTACCAGAGAGACGTCCTGTGGAAAAGTCTGATCGTGCAGAGGAGTAGCAGATGATGTTTTATCTTTTGATGACGTTCCACCTGAGTTGAGTTGTGAAGACTTAGAACGTACTTTCCCTCGCTTTAGTAGTTTAGAGGGACTAGGTGAGTATAGAGTCTAGGCTATCCTAGGTGCCAGCTTAGGGACCTCTTGAACAGGTCAGGACCTGGGATGTTGTATGTATGTATATGTATATAGTTATTATCTAGCTATACCTAGGGGTGTTCTAACTAAAGGTCTATACTCTAATAAAGGCTAGATAACTGAATGTTTCTAGCTACTTGTGATGTATTTATGTGTGGTTGCTTATAACTGTTTTATCTGTTATCAGCTGTGAGTTGATTATGAATGAATCCGTCTATTAATCCAAATGTTTTCAAAAAAAAAAGTACCTCACTAACTAACTACACTTTTAACAACGAATCAGGCTCATATAATAAATAATAGATAATATATAGGATGACAAATTGGTAGCACTCAGTTACTGGTATGTCCTAGGCATACTGAAAATTGGGTCGTTACATGATAAATTTATCAAATGCAAAGACTATGGCAAGAAGTTCCTTCTCTGTAGTGGTGTAATTCTTTTGATTCTCATTGAGAATTTTGCTAGCATAGTAAATAACATGCACCAACTTATCTCTCCTCTGTCCTAAAATAGCACCAACAGCCAAAATCTGATGCATCACACATCAACTCAAAAGGTAAATCCTAGCAGGGTGGTGCTATGATAGGTACTGAGGAAAGTTTGTTTTTGAGCTCATCAAAGGATAGCATGCATTCTCTATCAAAGATAAAAGGTACATTAGAGACAAGCAAGTTACATAAAGGTTTGGCAATTTTTGAAAAATCTCTAATGAACCTTCTATAAAAGCCAGCATGTCCTAGAAAACTTCTAATTGCTTTAACATTGCAAGGTGGGGGTAACTTCTCAATCACCTCCACCTTAGTCTTGTCCACCTCTTTACCTCTTTTTGAGATCTTATGACCAAGAACCACCCCCTCTGTGACCATAAAGTGGCATTTCTCCCAATTCAAAATGAAGTTGGTTTCTTGGCATCTCTTTAGCACCAAGGCCAAGTAGTGTAAGTATTTAGAATATGAATCACCAAATACAGAAAAGTCATCCATAAATACCTCAATGAATCTTTCAATCATGTCTAAAAATATGGAGAGCATGCACCTTTGGAATGTTGCAGGTGCATTGTACAATCCAAAAGGCATTCTCCTATAAGCAAAGACACTATAGGAACAAGTAAATGAGATTTTCTCCTGCTCCTTGGGGTCTACAAATATTTGGTTATAACCAGAATAACCGTCTAAGAAGCAATAATATTCAAGTCCTGCAAGTCTTTCTAGCATCTGGTCCATGAAAGGTAGGGGGAAGTGATCCTTCCTGGTAGCTTCATTAAGCTTCCTATAATCAATGCACATGCGCCAGCCAGTCACTGTTCTTGTTGGTATCAGCTCATTATTCTCATTTGGTACAACAGTGATCCCTCCTTTCTTGGGGTCTACTTGAATAGGGCTTACCTAAGGGCTGTCTGAGATTGGGTAAATCACCCCTGCTTGCCACAACTTCAACACCTCCTTTTACACTACTTCATTCATTGTTAGGTTTAACCTCCTCTATTGCTGTCTTGAGGGTTTTTCACCTTCTTCAAGTAAGATTTTGTGCATGCATATTGAAGGGCTGATTCCCTTTAGGTCTGTAAGTGTCCACCCTATAGCATCCTTGTGTTGTTTTAGCACTTGGATTAGCTTATCTTCTTGTTGTTCATTCAAACTTGAATTGATGATCACTGGATATGTGTCGTTGTCACCCAAGTAAGCATATTTCAATCTCGGAGGCAGAGCTTTTAGTTCCAATTTTGGTGCCTCCACTTCTATTTTGCTTGTCTTGTCCAACATGATTGGTTCTTCCATTGTATCTAGTGGTAGTTCACCACATGAAGTTTCTTGCTCTTTGGTTACTTCACATTGTTCTTCCTCTAGGACTCCTTGAACGAGATCTTCAATTGTGTCCACCATCATACAATCCCCAATGGGTTTCTTAGGGTAACTCATGGCCTTGAAGACATTGAAGACCATCTTCTCCTCATGTAATCTCAAGACTAGCTCCCCTTTTTGAACATCAATAATAGCTCCAGCAATAGCTAGGAATGGCCTTCCTAGTATGATTGATGTGTTGGCTTCTTCCTACATGTCAAGCACAACAAAGTCAGCTGAAAAGATAAACTCTCCTACTTTCACCAACAAATCTTCCACTATCCCATGAGGAAACTTGAATGTTCTATCAGCCAATTGGAGTGCCATTCTTGTTGGTTTGGCCTCCTCAATCCTCATCCTTTTCATCATTGCCAAGGACATGAGGTTGATGCTGGCCCTCAGATCGCACAATGCTTTCTCAATGTTGATATCACTGACGAATGGATTTTCTATTGGTAAAGAATTTTACAGATAAAGCCTCGTTGAAAGTATAGTTTCTAAACCAACAGAGAATCCTTTCGTACAAAAATTTTGGTTATCACTAAAGCAAACCCAATAAAATTGATAACCGAAGTATTTAAACCTTGGGTCATCTCTCAAGGAATTGCAGAAAAGTATGATTTATTATTGGTTATGGAAATATATATTTTTGGGTTTGTGAAATAGGGAACAAGGAAATAAATTGGCAAGAAAGTAAATTAATAATCATGAAAACCCTTGCAAGGTATGAGAATTGAAAATCCTGTCCTAGTTATCCTTATCAATTATGATGGGAATTGTTTATTGCTCCCACTTAGTTAACCCTTACTGAATAAAGGAAAGTCAAGTAGACTAATCAATGAGATTCCTCAAGTCCTAGTCAACTCCTATGGAAAGACTAGCTTTAGAAGGATCAAAATCAATCAGCAAATTCCAATTTTCAATCAACAAAGGAGTTTGATAACTCAAGTATCACCAATTACTCAACCAAAGCTAAGAATGTAAAAAGCTAAATTAAAATCATAAATCTGGAATACCTCAAATTGTATTAAATAAAGAAATCAAATTTAACATGGAAAGTTCATAAACCAATTTGGCAACATAAGTAATTAACAGAAGAAATAGATAAACCATAGTACTAGAATAAATAAAAGTAGAAGAAGAAACTAAATTAAAGGAACATTGAACCTGGAATTGAGAAGAATCAATCCTAAAACTAAGAGAAATCCTAAATCCTAAAACCTAGAGAGAGGAGAGAGTCTCTCTCTCTAGAAAACTACATCTAAAACCTAAAATTATGAACATGAAAGCTGTTCCCATGAATTAATGGATTTCCCCACTTTATAGCCTCTAATCTGTGTTTTCTGGGCTGAGAACTGGGCCAAAAACAGCCCAGAAATATGTACAGGTCGCTGAATTTTCTGCATAATACATGTGTTCATGGATTCATGCGTGCGTGTCACTTATCTTCAGGGAAACTAGGATAAATTATATATCATTTCGAAGTTCTGGATGTTAGCTTTCCAACGCAACTAGAACCGCCTCATTTGGACTTCTGTAGCTCAAGTTATGGTCACTTAAGTACGAAGAGGTCAGGCTGGACAGCTTAGCAATTCCTTCAACTTCTTGTATTCCTTCCACTTTTGCATGCTTCCTTTCCATGTTTTAAGCCATTCCTACCCTATAAACCTTGAAAACACTTAACACATATATCAAGGCATTGAATGGTAATAAGAGAGGATTAAACATAGAAAAATTAAGGCCAAATAAGCATGTTTTCAATCATAGCACAAAATCATGAAGGAAAATGTAAACTCATACAAATCATATGAATAAGTGAGCAGAGCGTTGATAAAAACCACTCAAATTAGCACAAGATAAACCATAAAATAGTGGTTTATCAATCTCCCCACACTTAAACACTAGCATGTCCTCATGCTAAGCTCAAGAGAAGCTATAAAGGAGTGAAGAGGAATTGTGAAACTTATGAAATGCAACCTATCTATATGAATGCAACTAAATGTAAAAATACTTCTACCTACTTGGTTAAAAGTAAAAAAGTTCTTCAAGACAAACATAAATCATATTCCACTAATTCAAATCATACAATAAAAGACAAGTAAACTTGTAAGAAGGTGGCTCATGAAAGCAGGGAACATAAAATCAAGCACTGAACCCTCACTGGTAGTGTATATGCACTCTAATCGCTCAAGAGTCTAGGGTTAATTCACTCTACTCTTCTCTAATCATGCTTTCTAAACATTGTTCTTCATCTAACCAATCAACAAATATTTAGTATACCAATGCAAACATTATGAGGTCTTTTCAGGGTTGTAATGGGGCTAAGGTAAGGGTGAGGATATATGTATGGCTAAGTGAGATATAAATTGAATCCTTGATTAACCTAAGCTCTCACCTATACATACTCTATATTCTTCTTAAATCATGCCTAGCTATCCAAAATTCCCATTTTTGTATCTCATACTCATGCATCAACTTTTCTTTAATTTTATCACATATGCATTGATTTTTTATTAACTTAACATTGGGGTAATTTTGTTCCCTTATTTATTTATTTATTGAATATTTTTTTTTCTTTCTCTTTTTTTTCTTTTTTTTAAATAAAAGTAAACATAATTTATCAATACACATGGATTTTTAATTTTTCTAGTCTCACATGAGTAGGTACCCAAATTCTCAATATTTTATTATTTAAACATTGTACACTTTCACTAACCCAAGTTCCCACAGTTTCCCCACACTTAGTTAACATTCTATTTTAAGCTAACCAAAGATTCAATTTGGGTAATTAATTTGTTTTTCTACTTAAGGCTAGTAATGTGGTAAAATATAGAACAAATGGGGATTAAAAGGCTCAAAGTGGCTAACAAAGGTAAATAGAATGGTAGGCTATTCAGGATAAGTGAGCTAATAACAAATGATGGCCTCAATCATATGCAAGCATGTAAATACACTAAATATTGGACATATAAAATGGAACAAAGCAAAGATTGCAATCATAGGGAAGAAAACACACAAATTTATGGCTAAATAATGTAACCATGTAATTAAGCTCAAATTCTCACGGGTTGTGTGTTCTTAGCTATAATTTATGTTCCAAATTACAGTCTTCAAATAAGTTTAACACAATTTTTTCAATTTAAATTAGTGAAATATTATAAAATAGAGTCTTGAAAAGAATTTTAGTACTTTAAACCAAGCAAACATACATGCAAACAATTATGCAATCTATTCTATCTAACAAAAGAAAAAACTAAAATGTTGGTGTTAAGAAGAAGCAATTACCTCCAGAAGTCAGGTACTGACTGACCTCCCCCCACTTAAAGTCAAGTGGACTAATCAATGGGATTCCTCAAGTCCTAGTTAACTCCTATGGAAAGACTAGCTTTAGAAGGATCCAAATCAATCAGCAAATTCTAATTTTCAATCAACAAAGGAGTTTGATAACTCAAGTGTCACTAATTACTCAACCAAAGCTAAGAATGTAAAAAGCTAAATTAAAATTATAAATCTAAAATACCTCAAATTGCATTAAATAAAGAAATCAAATCTAACATGGAAAGTTCATAAACCAATTTGGCAACATAAGTAATTAAAAAGAGAAATAGATAAACCACAGTACTAGAATAAATAAAAGTAGAAGAAGAAACTAAATTAAAGGAATATTGAACCTGGAATTGAGAAGAATCAAACCTAAAACTAAGAGAAATCCTAAATCCTAAAACCTAGAGAGAGGAGAGAGTCTCTCTCTAGAAAACTACATCTAAAACCTAAAATTATGAATATAAAAGTTGTTCGCATGAATGAATAGATTTCCCCACTTTATAGCCTCTAATGTGTGTTTTCTAGGCTAAGAACTGGGCCAAAAATAGCCCAAAAATCGCTGGGGGCGATTTTTGATAGGTATAGGTCGCTGGATTTTCTGCAGAATGACATGTGTGCATGGATTCACGCGTGCACATCACTTATCTTCAAGGAAACTAAGGCAAATTAAATATCACTTCAAAGCCCCGAATGTTAGCTTTCCAACGCAACTAAAACCGCCTCATTTGGACCTCTGTAGCTCAAGTTATGGTCAGTTAAGTACAAAGAGGTCAGGCTAGACAGCTTAGCAATTCCTTCAACTTCTTGTATTCCTTCCACTTTTGCATGCTTCCTTTCCATCTTTTAAGCCATTCCTACCCTATAAACCTTGAAAAAACTTAACACACATATTAAGGCATCGAATGATAATAAGAGATTATTAAACATAGAAAAATTAAGGCCAAATAAGCATGTTTTCAATCATAGCACAAAATCAGGAAGAAAAATGTAAACTCATGCAAATCATATGAATAAGTGAGCAGAGAATTGATAAAAACCACTCAAATTAGCACAAGATAAACCATAAAATAGTGGTTTATCAATCACCTATGATCTAGGGAATTTGGAAGCTCCCAGGATCTTTCATCTTTTGAGGAAGCTTCTTTTGTATGATAGCACTACATTCCTCAGTTAGCACTATGGTTTCTTTTTCACCCCAGTTCCTCTTTCTTGTCATGAGCTCCTTTAATAACTTAGCATAGAGTGGCATTTGCTCTAATGCCTCGGCAAAAGGTATGTTGATCTGGAGCTTCTTGAAGGTTTCTAGGAATCTGGAGAACTGGCTGTCTTTCCCATCCTTCCTCAACCTTTGTGGATAGGGTGCTTGTGGCACATAATGTTTTAGGACTTACTTTGGTGAGGATGGTGCAGGGGTCTCTTCTTCTTTATTGGTTTTAGGTTCCTTTGCAGATTCTTCTCCTTGATTGCTTTGACTTGGGGATGCTCCCTCTACAACCTTTCCACTTCTTAGTGTGATGGCCTTACATTCCCCTCTTGGGTTGGCCATGGTGTCACTAGGAAATGTATGTGTATGCATTGGTATTTTTTTAGACAAGTTCTCCACTTGTGCTTCTAATTTTGAAATTGCTGCCTCTTGATTTCTTATGTTGGATCTAAACTCCTCTTGGTTTGCATCTATCTTCCTTTCAGCCTATATTTGTCTCTCAAGAACAGTGGAAATGGTTCTTGTCAGTTGTGCTGACAATTGTGCTATGGCAGCCTCCAATTTTGAAAAATTGCTGCTGGTTTTACATGGTTGCATGGTTCAGCATGATGTATCTTGCAGGTGGTTGTTGTGTGGTTGTTGGGTGGGGTGATATGATGTATTTTGTGAGTTGTGGAAGGGTCTGTTGTTGCTTGATTGATGGTTGGAGTTATGGTTGTTGTATTGGTTGGATTGCTATGGTCTGTGATCTTGGTTGTGGCTTTGTTGGTTTTCCCCCCTAAAGTTTGGGTGGTTCTTCCAACCAGGGTTGTATGTCTTGGCATTGAGATCATATGGTGGTCTAGATGGATTGTTTACATAGTTAGCTTGCTCTCATTCACATTTAACTTCTGGTGCATCTCCTTCTTGTGGAGGGGCTTAGGCTTGAATAGCTAAGACTTGATTCTTCTCCACCTTCTTGGTTAAGGCTGCTAGTTGTGCAGTGATCACTTTGTTTTGGGCTAACAAAGCATCCATAGAATTGAGTTCCATCACCCCTCTCTTTTGAGTTCTATCTGAAGCATAGAAGAATTAATTCTCAGCCACAATCTCTATGACATCTATGGCTTCTTTAATGGTCTTCTTCTTGTTGAGTGAGCCATCTGAAGAATGATCTACTACCTGCTTTGACTCATATAGCAGTCCCTCATAGAAGATGTGCAATTGCACCCACTCATTAAACATATCTGGTGGGCATTTCCTTGTCAAGTCTTTGAACCTCTCTGAGGCCTCATAAAGGGTTTCACCATCTTACTGTCTGAAGGTTTGTACCTCTACTCTCAATCTATTAACTCTCTGTGGAGGATAGAATCTTGCTAGAAACTTGTTCACAACATCATCCCAAGTGGTCAAGCTTTCCTTGGGAAATGCTTCCAACCACTTTGCTGCCTTATCTCTGAGAGAAAAAGGGAACAAAAGTAGTTTGTAGGTGTCAGGGTGTACACCATTAGACTTTACAGTGTCACAAATCCTCAAGAATGTAGTGAGATGTTGGTTTGGGTCCTCTTGGGCACCCACTCTATATGAACAAGTATTCTGGACAAGTGTGATGAGTTGAGGCTTCAACTCAAAGTTGTTAGCAAGAATTGTTGGCTTCAAAATGCTACTGCCATAGTTTTCTAGGTTTGGGTTGATATAGGAGCCTAAGACTCTCCTCTCTTGCCCAACATGATTGCCAGCATCCTCTCTAACATGGTTATGCACCTCTTCCTCCATAGTAGCTCTCAGATCTTCCTCCACTACTTCCTCTCCAACTATGCCTTTGCCTCTTGCTTCCCTCCTTAATCTAAGGAGGGTCCTCTTAGGTTCACTATCGAAAGAGGATGAAGTCTCTCCCCTTCTACCTGTCATACATTCAACAACAGTAAGCAAAGGACAAGTGAAGGAAACACTCTTGTTAAGATTAGTAGTTAGTTTGGTTGATGCAATTAATCAAACAGTTAATAGAGCAATAAGAAAAATAGAAATATGAACAATGAATAGCTAAAATGGTCAAAGTAAAAATAAAATAAAATAGAAAAGGAGAAAAAAATAAAGAACTGAAAAAGAATTAACAAGGTAATTAAAATGTTTAATCTAGCTACCCATCAATTTAGTCATTGTCAAATTCAAACCAATCCCCGGCAACGGCGCCATAAAACTTGATGACCGGAATTCACTCCCCATATAAAAATGATGAATCTGTTCTTTTGGCAAGCGCACCAAAATTGTCGTCAAGTAATAACCCGCTAGGAGTGGGATCGTATCCACAGAGATTAGTAGATTTGAGAAATTTTAATCAATGGGTGAATTAGTCAAGCTGAGCAATATAGAGTGTGATTGCAGAATTGTAAATAAGTAGGAATGTAAATGACTCAAAAGTAAAGAAAAGCAATAAAGTGCAAAAAAGGAAATGGCAAGAATGTAAAGTGCAGAAACATAAATGAATTAATTGTAAATGGGAATGGGGATTAACAGAATGTAAAGAGAGCTATAAAGAATGTGAGAGATAAGAATAGGGGGGATTCATTAAGATTAGGAGATGTTGTTCTCTTTGGATTAAATCCAGCTCATCTCATTGACGTTAAGATTTTTGTCAGTAAAGAAGTTCATAATAACAGTCGCGTTGTAGATATAGTCTCTAAACCAACAAAAATCCCTTCGTGCAAACGTTTTGGTTGTCACAAGTAACAAACCCCTTTTAAAATTGATAACCGAGTATTTTAAACCTTGGGTCGTCTTCTCAAGGAACTGCAGGGAAGTATGTTCTTATTATTGGTTATGGAGGTTGTAAAATCGGGGTTGTGAGTGAAGAGTAGATATGACAAATAATTTAAATGGCAATTAAAATAAATAAATACTGTAAAGCAAACTTTTGGCAAGGTAAGAGAAATTGGAAGTCCAACTTAGTTATTCCTCTCATCAATAGTGAATGTTGAATCTTAATTCCACTTAGTTAACATTTACTAAAGTAAAGGAAAGTCAAGGGACTAATTAGTTTGACCTTCGAATCCTATTTATTTCCTAAGAAAAAGTTGGGATTATTGAAGTTCAGTTCAATTAGCAAGATAACGATTATCAATTATGCTGAGTTTAATAATGTTGAGTTACTGATTTCTTAACCAAGACCAAAACGGGAAAAAGTAAAATTGTTGGAATAAAAATGTCCTTAGATGGGAAGCATTAATAACTTAAATTAAAGAGAACAATAGTAAACTGAAATACCTCAAATAATCATTAATTCAAATAATAATCTATAACATGGAATAATTCATAAGCCAATTGGGCAACATTTATAGATACGAATAAAAGCATTAAAGTAAAAGTAGCATAGAAACATAAATTAAAGTAAATACTAAACCTGGATCGAGAGTCACTCTTAAAAACTAAGAGAAGTCCTAAATCCTAATCCTAAGAGAGAGAGGAGAGAATCTCCCTCTCAAAACTAAATCTAAATCATGGAAAGTAATAAAAATGCGAGCTCTCCTTTGAATGGATGCATTCCCCCACTTTATAGCCTCTAGTCTGTGTGTTCTGTACCTAGATCTGGGCCAAAAGGGCTTCAGAAATCGCTAGGGGCATATTCTGTAAATTCTGATACGTGGCCTCTGTCACGCGTCCGCGTGGGTCACGCGGTCACGTCATCTGGAGTTTTCCTTGTGGCGCGGTCGCGTCGGTCACGCGTCCGCATCGAATGCGCTATGCTCAAGTCAAGCAGCTGCGTCAGTCATGCGGCCGCATCGCTGCTTCTTCGCTCCTGGCACGCGATCGCGTCGTTTATGCGATCGCGTGGATGCTAGTTTCTTCAAAACTCCGTTTCGCACTTTCCTTCCATTTTTGTACGTTTCCTTTTCCATCCTTTAAGTCATTCTGTCTTAGAAAATTTGAAACTACTCAACACACTAATCACGGCATCGAATGGAAATAAAGGTAATTAAAATAATTAATTTTAAACCTTAGGAAACATATTTTTCACGTACATCACATAATAAGGAAGGAAAAGTAAAACCATGCAATTAATATGAATAAGTGGGTGAAGGATTGAATAAATCATTCAAACTAAGCACAAAATAACTCATGAAATATGGGTTTATCAACCTCCCCACATTTAAACAATAGCATGTCCTCATGCTAAATCCAAGGTAAAGAATAAGGTAAGGTTAAAGTGGTGGAATGTTATGCAATGCAACCTATTCTAAATGCGTCTACCTAAATGAGTCATGCAATTCCAATTTATCCACTCATATATAAAGCTTACATGTAGTCAAATTAATCCGCATTCTCAAGGAGTCATATATATATAGAGCCAACCCTTAAATAATAAAGCATTTTAGCAAATGAGATAGGAAATAAAAATATTGTACAAACTTGCAAAATAATTAGTAAATTAAGCACAGGTATATGTTGATGAGTTATTAAACCCTCACTGGATTTTGTGTTTACCCTCTAGTCACTCAGTGTTTATTGGGTTTATTTACTCTACTTTTCTTTTTATTCTTACTTTCTATAACTTTGTTCTTCATCTAACCAATCAACAATTATAGAGTACAGTCATACCAAAAGTCATGAGGTCTTTAATTAAGGTTGTAATGGGGCCAAGGTAAAGGTAAGGATATATGTATAAGGCCAAGTGAGCTGATAAGTGAATCCCTAATTAGACTAAGATCTCACCTAACATACATATTTAGTAGAACAAGCTTCTTTACCAATTTTCCCATATTATCCCACTTGTTGTTACATGCTCATGTTTCAATTTTATTTTTATCCCATGTGCATTGCTTTTATTTTGCATTGGGGAATTCTTTTGTATCCCCTTTTATTAAATGCTGAAAAATAACTTCTTTTTTTTATTGCACATGGTAATTGAATCACTTTGATTTCTCATGAGTATGCTTCCCAAATTTTATTTTATTTCTTTTAACTTTTCTACCTTTTGTTTCTATCACCCATGTTCCCAATAGGTTCCCCACATTTTAATCTATTCATTACTTTCTATCTTAAGCTAACCAATGATTCAACTTGGGATTTTATTTTGTTTTTCTGCTTAAGGCTAGTAGTGTGGTTAAATAGAATAAAAGGGATTTTAAAGGCTCAAGGGGGGCTAACAAGGGTGATGTGAAAGGTAGGTTATTTTGGGGTAAGTGAGCTAAAATCAAATGATGGCCTCAATCATTCTTTTGGTATGTATCTATATTCTATATTCTATATTCTATAATTGGACATATAGATTAAAGCAAAGTAAAGAACATCAGAATAAAAAGAAGCGAAACACACAGGAATGAAATTATGGTTTGAATGCAACCATACAATTAAGCTCAAGACTCACAGGCTGTGTGTTCTCTAACTCAAGCATCATATATCATTCATATATGTTATGCAGGTTTAGTTTAAAATTCCCGTTATTCTCATAAAAATATTATTTAGGGTAGCCTTTAAAGTTTTAATGTTCCTCCTTGATGAAATGTTGTCAACTTAACTATATGATGTAATGCTATATATACAAGGTTTATGGATTTAAATCTGTTATGTTCAATTTCCTAGCTTGCTTCCTTTTTATATTTCTCAATTTAACTATGCTATCTTATGCTAAAAAGGGTAAACTATACTAATTAATCCACTAATAAGTCAGAATTGCAAACTAAACTAAATAACTAAAAATATGAACTAAAAATGCAAAATGCAGAAATAGAGTAAAAATACATAAAAGCAGCAATGTATAAGTACTCAGAAAATAATAGTAAAAAGAAAAATACAGAAAAATATCCAAAATAAAAGAAAAAAGAGATGTAGTGGTTCACCAAAATAAAACGCCAGAGATGGCGACCTCCCCACACTTAAAATGAAGCATCGTCCCTGATGCTCAGTCAAGCCGGGTGAGAAGGGGTGTCATCACTGGTAGGGGATGGTAGCTGGAGGCTCTGTGGTGGTGGTGGGCTGAGGGTCTGGCTGCTGTAGAGGCGGTGCTGACTGGATCGGGATCTCCGGATCTGCAGCCTCGATCTGATGCATAACCTCCTGATGTGGTGCAGCCTGCTCTGTGCCTACCTACGGATGGGTCTCCTCCTAGGGCTCATCCTCCTCCTCCTCTGATGGCTCTGATGGTGTGTCGGGCTCGGAGGGGATGTCACCACCCTGTCGGATCATCAGCTTCAGATGCGAATAGCGTCACTGGCTGCGACGCTCCAATCTCTCATACCGGCACCGGTTACGGCGCTCCATCTGATCAAGCTGTCGGAATAGGCAGTGCATGAGGCGGTATACGGGCTCAGAGGCAGGTGGAGGTGCAGTGGGGGCAGCAGGGGCAGCAGGGGCAGCCGTGGATGAAGAGGGTCCAGCAGACGGTGGGGCTGTCTCATCAGTAACAGTGAAGGGTGGTGGTCTGTAGCCCAAAGCTAGGAAGTTCCTGCTGTGAGGAATGATCTTCCTGCAGTCCGCCGCTGGTGGTCTCTCATCGGCATCCTCCCATGGCACGTCAGCTCGATGGCCTAGCTGTGTAACCAGATACGGAAAAGGGAGGGTGCCTCGGATGTGGACCCTGGCCATATAATGCCGGATAAAGCGTAGTAGATAAAGGTCCTTACCCTCCATCACACACCATAGGAGGGTGATCATAGCAGCTGGGATCTCCGTCTCATGAGTACTCGGCATCACATAGTTGCTCAAGAACTGGTGCCATAACCGAGCCTCATCATTTAAGTACGCCCTCTTGATCCCTCTAGGCATGGTGGTGTCCTGACCCATCTCCCAAGGAACAGTTGGGTCGAGAGCTATCCGTGCCTTCACAGCATCCCAATCAAACCTCATCAGGCGCATGTCCTCCTCAGCCTTTTTATAACTATCAGGCTGATCGGACTTGGCTGGGAGCCGGAGAATGTCCTCTATGGCCTCCTCAGTAACCAAAATCTGCTTTCCTCTCAAGTTCACTGCATCGAGGGTGGTGATGTAGTTGTTGCAGTAGAATTCCCTGACCCAAGATGCATTGACCTCTGTCAGTGTTCTCTCCAGAAAGAACCAACCTCTTTGCTTGATTTGCTCAGTGGTGTACTGCTGGAGTGCTTTTGGAATCTTCGGAGTTCTCTCTAGGTATAGATTCCTGGAGTTTGCAAATGCCGGATACTTCAACTCGCATTATCGGTTTGCAAATTTTATTGAATCATTTGCAGGGAGCAGCTGGTCAGCTTTTTCCTGCTGTGTAAAGTTCTTCTCCCGCCATGAGGAATCATGTATTAGGTCAATGATTGACTGGGATGAATCTCCTCTTTTGCATTTGCCAGTAGCTTTGCCCTTTCCTTTCCTCTGTGAGGCAGACATCCTGAAAAATGGAAAACCAGGATATATAAAAATAGGAAAGCAAGTAGGCATATAGGCAAAGAAAACACAAAGTGGCATGGGAGAATTTGAATGAGGTAAACGAGTTAAATAAATGTGCATTAAGGATTGTATAGTAGTTTAAAAGTTTGAAAGGAAGAAGTTACAATCCAAAATGTATCAGAATTCAAGTTAAATGGAAAAATTGTCATTATGCCATGGTTAGAAAGTTAGAGGAAAGTGAAAAATCATAAAAGATATTTTAAAAGGTTAGTATGGTGAGAATTTGAAAAAGAAGTCAGTAAATTAAAATTAGTGAGTCAGTAAAAAGTGGGTTAAGGTAAGTGGCATAAAGAAAATATTCCATGTACAAGGATTCACAGGTAGGAACTATAGTGACTCATAACCAAACAAGAAAAACAAGTAGATGCTGATTCAAATAGATATAAAGAAAGCAAAATTGGGAATCAAAACATCACAATTGCAGTTTATAAACTAGGAAATCAAAAGGATAAGAAAGCATGCCCTAGCAATTATGAAATGGTTTGGTTAAAGCAGTGGAAAACAGAGTTCAAATTGCCAAACCGAAATATGAATGAAAACATTTTTATAGAAATTTGGGCAGCATTCCGGCTAAAATTGGATTATCCCGGAAAATAAACAGCAATCAAAGCAGTTCATATGAATTAAAAAGTCAAGCTGCAGGTACATATATATAATATAAACATGAAAATTCAATGTAAAGAGCAGCAATATACAAGAAATACAGCATACAAACAAGATTACAGCAACAGCAGATTTACAAATATGATAAAACAGAAGCAAGAACAGTGTAAATAAACAGACCTAGAGCCACTAACCACAGCCTAGGCTACCTAACAAACTAAAATCCACTACAACATGCAAGACTATCTATCCTAATTATGAACAGAAACGAAAAAAAATAAGAAGAACTACGAACGGATAAAAGGGATTGATAGGGTTCGCGTGACCTGGGGGGTTATATTTTGAAATCCACGCGGCCGCGTGAAGCACGCGGTCGCGTGGTGGGGGTGAAAATGGGGGTGACGCGATCGCGTAGGTCGCGCGATCGCGTGAGAGGGGTAGGAGAGGGGATGACGCGATCGCGTGGGTCGCGCGATCGCGTTGCTGGAATTTATGCTAGACGCACGACTCCAGCGTCGTTTCGGTGCAACTCTTTGCCTCCTTCTAGTGTGTTGTGCAATCCATGTGACGCGATCGCGTCGCTCACGCGGTCGCGTGGTATTGTTTTTGTGCAAGTGACGCGATCGCATGGGGCATGCGATCGCGTCGGCCAATTTGTGCAAAATGCACAAGGGCCGCACGATTCCAGCCTAATTTCATGGACATTGGATCTTGACGCTGATCTCCAGGGCACGCGGCCGCGTGGGTGTCGCGGTCGCGTGGATAGTGTTTTCGCAATATGACGCAATCGCATGGGGCATGCGGTCGCGTCGTGCATCCCCTTTTTTTTATATGTAAGATAGATGCAGAATGCAATGATTAATATGAATGCTATGCATGTGATACACGGAAAACTTGTCTCTCAACAAATCTCCCTTCGGCAAGTGTACTGAAGTTGTCGTCAAGTAAAAACTCACAATAGAGTGAGGTCGAATCCCACAGGGATTGATTGATCAAGCAACTTTAATTAGAAGAATGTTCTAGTTGAGCGAATCCAGAATTTGGGTTGAGAGTTACAGAGAATAAAATGGCGAGAATATAAATAACAGAAAAGTAATTGCTAGAATTAAAGGACTGGAAGTAAATGACTGAAAATAAATTGCAGAATTGTAAATGGGAATGGGGGATTTGCTCATAAAAGTAAATGGCAGAAATTAAAGAGAATGGGTAAGATCAGAGATAGGGAGTTCATTGGGCTTAGGAGATGTTGTAATTCTCCGGATCAAGTTCATTTTCATCTCTTCCTCAATCAATGTACTCATTGATCTCCTTGGCAATCTTAAGTGATTGAATTACAATTTCTTGCAATTCAATCTCTCAAATCTTGATCAATAGCCAATTTCTTGGTCAATTGCTCATGAGAAGAGATGAAGTATGGTCACTGATTATACCACATGCATTTCCCAAATCAAGTATTGAGAGGGTTATAGTCACATACCCATCCAAACCCAATTTGGTCCAGCATGAGAAAGCATTTCTAGCTTGATCTCTTCATTCCTCTTTCAAAGTTCAAAAGAGATCCAAGTTTGAATAGCTTCTCTTCCAAGATAACTACTCAATTGGATGAAGATCGAAAGCTTTCAAGTAAAATCAAGAGGAAAGATAGAAGAAGAATAATGAAAATTAGTATTGATCCATCAAATTACAACAGAGCTCCCTAACCCAATGAAAGGGGTTTAGTTGTTCATAGCTCTTGAAAATGAAAACAAAGATGGAGAATACATCATAAAACTAGAAATTGCAAAGAAAGTAAAATACAGAGAGTAGTTCTCTTTTTCCCCAGCCTCCAAAACTTCTTCTCAATTCAAAGCTACTCCTATATATACTACTCTTCTCAGCTTCTAGTGTGATTCTTCAAGTCTTGGGCCTTTGGATCTTGAGTTTGAAGCAATTCCTTTCTTTTTTTGGGCTTGGCTTTACTTGCAGAGAGAAAGTGCGAAGTGGGCGGAGACTTTAGTTCAGGACGTTAGGGTTGTTAATATTTAGTGAGAATATAAGTTCGAGAATGTTAGTGACACTTAACATTCTCACTAACGTTCCAATGCACCCCTTTGCCTCACGTTAAAACCCACGTTAACTAGGTTAACGTGGCTTCTAACGTGGCCACTTATGAGTAATTGCCAACGTTAGTGACAATGTTGAATGTCACTAACGTTCTCAAAGGTTAACAAGGCAACGTTAAACGCCACGTTAACCTAGTTAATGTGGACTCTAACATGAGACCTAGGGGCACATTGGAACGTTAGTGACAATGTTGAATGTCACTAACGTTCTCAAAGGTTAACAAGGCAACGTTAAACGCCACGTTAACCTAGTTAATGTGGACTCTAACATGAGACCTAGGGGCACATTGGAACGTTAGTGAGAATGTTAAGTGTCACTAACGTTGGCTCAACTTCTCTTCTCCACGTTAGAGTTCACCTTAACTTAGTTAACGTGGCTCTCTAACGTGGGCATTGATGGCTTTTTTGAGAGTGTTATTGGCAATCACTTTTCTCATTAACCTTGCAAGTTACCTCCCCTTTTCTTGCTTTCTTTTGGTCCTGAAATCAAGCAATAAAGTGCATCAAAGCTCTAGTCCAAGTCATGAGTAATGCAACATAATATTTGTCACTAAACTTATGCAAAATCCTCATGAAATTATGTAAAATGCACAATGTATGCTTGAATCAAGGCATAAGTGAATATCTACCCAAAACTAGCTTATTTCCTAAAGAAATGCATGAAACTAGCCTAAAAACAGTAAAGAAAAGGTCAGTGAAACTGGCCAAGATGCCCTGGCATCACAATACCAAACTTAAAGCTTGCTTGTCCCTAAGAAAGTAGTGGAACAAGAGAATGATGAATGGAATATCTAGAGAAATGAGTCATTCTTGTGGAAGTTATGTTACTGATTTTATGGTGGTTTCATGCATAGCAATTTAGGTTCATTCCATTACTGGCTTTCAGACCTTTATCATGTCCTAAAACACCCACTTTGTTTATATCCCATGAGACTTTTATTCATTGATCCTTTTATTGTTATTTCAAGGGTTGTTTGTGTTATTTAGGCTAAGTGCTCTGTAAGGGGGCAACTCTTTAAGATAAGCTTTCAGCCAACACTCCCGAACCAGTTGGTTCAAGGTGCTAGGTGTTGAGACACCCCTAAGGACTTACTCCCTCAAGCCTATCCCCCATACATATACACTATTTTTGCTGTTTCACTTTCCTCTCTTCTTGTTCTACAAATTCTTTTTGGACCTCATCATATGTAGGGATGGCATAGTGTAGCTGATGCATATTACTGGTCATGTAGTTCAACTCGACCTGAGTGTTTACATAGAACTCCTCCCTATGTAGTTGCCTTCCTTCATTGAGTACACTGAACTCATTGAAAGTTTTCATTTGGGCTATCTACCGCTGGTTGAGTTCTTGCAAGTGCTTCTCTTGAATCTCTTGTCTCTCATTTCTCCCTGGGTTTACCCAGTCTGGGCTGCTGTCCTCAAATATTACCTTGGCCTTGTTGCACAAGTGGAGAATGGTGCTGGGGTACCAAAGTTTGGCACCTGAGTCAGCTTTCTCAGCTGACTCTTGAATCCCTTCGGCAATGAGCTCATGCACTTTGATTTCCCCACCTTGTACTAAGTATTGTACCATAGTGGCTCGATTGATGTTGACCTCTGAATTATTAACAGCTGGTAGGATGGACCTCCTTACAAGCTCAAACCATCCTTTGGCTTCAGGGTGAAGGTCTCCCCTTTTTATGAATTTTGGTCTCCCATCTGAGTACATCTCCCAGTCAGCGGCTATGACACAGATATCTGATGCTATTTCTGAGAGCTCATCCTTATCGGGGCTTCTACTTATCCTTGCCTGATAACTCTCCTCATCAAAATGAGGTGATTTCAAGTGAAGATCTCTTGTTATGGCACTTGGGCTGAAGTCCACCTCCCTTCCTCTCACATAGCTTTTGAAGGTTGGGGCTTTGGTCTTATCCTCTCTAACTGCATTTGCATAGAATTCTTTGATGAGGTTTTCATTGATCTTCCCCTCTGGACTGGTGAGCAATTGCCACCCCCTCTGTTCGATTTTTTTCCAAATCTGTGGTGATTCATTGGCATTGATTTGGAAGATTAACTCTGGCAATATCTTTCTGGCCCTTATCCGCTCAAATTCATGCTCATGAAAGGCAGTCTTGAATCTCTTGTCATCAAAAGGAGCACTCTCCATAGGTTCCTTCTTCTTTTCCCTCTTTGAGCTTGATGATGCCATGACTTGAGTTGTTGTTTGAGGGGATTTGAGGTTTCGGATAGATGAAGAGTGGGTTGGTTAAAGCAATGTGTGATGAAGGGTTTAGTGTGCCAATAGAAGTGTGGAGAGTGGGGATTTGAATGTGAGGAGTGAGCATGCACTAAGGTTCACTTATTTAAGAAAATCATGAGTGAATGAAGGGTGTGGATTGCATGAATGTTTACTAGATGGACGGATGGGGTTGTTTATGAAGGAAAGACAAGGATCATCACTTAATGAGAGTGATTGGTTCGGTCTTCAAGGGTCTTCTTTCTCCAATGTTGCATGGCAGCATTTCCCCATGCATTCCCTCTTGAGACATGTGTGTAGTGCTCTTCATTAAGTGGCGAAATCTCCCCCATTTAATTGTCCAATCAATCCCTTTTCATGCTTCTTTTCCTTTCTTATAAAGATTTGAAATAAGGAAATTAATATCATAAAAAAAATTTAAACTCTATGGCTAGAATAAAATGAAAGAAAGGATTTGATTGTTTATTTATGAATTCTAACTAACTAACTAACTATTGGTGGGTCATTATATGCATTTTGGTGGCACCATGAGGTGACACCAAACTTAGTTTGGATCACTGTGATGAAGGTTTTGTGTTTAAAGCTCCCAAGACTAGCATGCGTCTTGGTTTGCTTTAAACATCAAACTTGATCCTCACTATATTCTGCATAAGAAGATTTTCACCAATTGTTTGTCAAGTTTGGATTGAAGCTCATAAAGATTGACTTATTCATTATCATCTGAAAGCATATAAAACATGGGTTGCCTCTCATGAAGCGCTTCTTTAGCGTCACTAGCTTGACGTTTTTCCTTCATCATGGTGGTTGGTAATGCTTAAAGTCCTCCCCTCTTGCTGTGGACTTGTATCCATTGGTTGGATCAATGATCTCCACATGTTCCAGGGAAAGAACTCTGTTGATAGTGAAGACCTTAGGTAATTGAGATGGCACAGTAGGGAGATTAGGGGGAATATCTGGGAAGTAAGCTGAGACAACTCTATCCCCTGGAGAGAAGTCTTCCCTATCGATCTTCTTGTTCCTCCATCTCCTTGGTACCTTCTTCTTTGTTTCTTTTGAGGTTGCCTTCCCCTTGGTGACCTCTTTTCTCCAAGGAGTTGTGATGTTGTCTTCACCTGCCTCTAGAGGTTTGGGTTTTTCTAACTTTTTCTTGAGCTGTGGCAATTGCTGTTTTCCTTGTTTATCTATTAAGGGGATCTCAGAATGCACTGGCTGTGCTTCAGTGCTTGTTTCCTCCTTCATTGTCTCATTATCATTTGTGCTTAGTTTTTTGTCCTCTTGATCTGTTTCTTGTGAGAGTTTGAAAACATTGAAGCTGAGTCGTTCATCATGGATTCTCAATATTAGCTCCCCTTTCTCTACATCGATAAGTGCTCTGGCCGTAGCTAGGAATGGTCTTCCCAATATGATTGGATGAGTGTGACTCTCTTCCATATCCAGGATGACAAAGTCTGTTGGGAGAAAGTATTTCCCAACCTTTAGCAACACATTTTCCACCACTCCTATTGCTTGCTTTTGAGTTTTGTCTGCCAGTCTGATAATGACATCTGTGGGCATTATCTCATTGATCTGCAGCCTCTTCACCAGGGATAAGGGCAGTAAGTTGATGCTGGCCCCTAAATCACATAGTGCTCTGTCGAACATATTTTCACCTATGGAACAAGGGATATGAAAACTTCCTGGGTCTCTTCTTTTTGTAGGCAACTCAGGTTGAATAAGGGCACTACATTCCTTGTTCATCACTATAGTCTGCCCTCCCTTGAGTGAGCTTTTCCTGGGAAGAAGTTCCTTCATATACTTGATGAATGCAGGCATTTGTTGAATTGCCTTGATGAATGGTATGTTCACATGCAGAGATGCAAACAAGTCTAGGAACCTTGAGTATATTCTTTTTCCCACAGCACCATTGAGCAGTTGAGGGAATGGTGCATAAAGCTTCAGCAGCTCTTGTTGTGAGATTTCTGGTTCTTTGTTATCTCTATCCTCCTCTTTTGTTGAGTTGTCTTCAGGTTGTTTGCACATTTTGCCTTGCTAGTCTTCAATCTCTTGATCACTTGTAGTGACCATTTTGCAATCTTCCCATCTTACTTTCTTTGCTTCTCCCTTGGGGTTTTTCTCCGTGTCACTTGGGAAGCTATCAGTAGGTTTGGGAATCTTCTCAGCTAAATATCCCACCTGGAATTCCAGCTTCTTAATGGTCTCTCCCTGGTTCTTAATATTGGCTCGCACCTCCTCTTTGAACACCTTGTTTTCTTGAATCTCTTGGCATATTCCTTCAAGTAAGGCTTCAATCTTAGAGAGCTTGTCATCAATTGATGAGTGATTCTGAGCAGATGTGCTGTTTTGGTTTTGATAAGTGTGTGGAGACATGTTGTTGTGGGGGTGTTGAGATGTCCTCTGGGTGAATTGCTGGTGAGCTGCATTGTTGTTGGAGTTGTAACGTCTCTGGTCTTGGTTTTGATCTTGCTCACTTCCCCACCCAAAGTTTCGGTGGTTTCTCCATCCAGGGTTGTAAGTCTTGGAGTATGAATCATAGTTTTTCCTTGGTGAATTCCCAATGTAGTTGGCTTGCTCCTGACTCCCCTCTGCTTCTTCATTCACTCCTTCTTGGATTGTTGATGAAGATGAGATTGCTGCTACTTGGTTCCTCTCCATCTTCTTGGTGAGGTCAGCCAGCTGCTGGGTAATGAGCTTGTTTTGGGCCAACAGAGCATCTACATTGTTTAGCTCCATCACTCCTCTTGTGTTCCCTCTTTCGGAAGCATAGAAGTAGTCGTTTTCTGCTACTGTTTCAATAACATCTATGGCTTCCTCAATGGTCTTCTTCTTGTTCAAGGATCCTCCAGATGAATGGTCTACTGCCTTCTTTGACTCATAAGAGAGCCCTTCATAGAAGATGTGCAGCTGGACCCATTCGTTGAACATGTCAGGTGGACACCTCCTTGTTAAGTCCTTGAACCTCTCCCATGCTTCATACAGAGTCTCACCATCTTGTTGCCTAAAAGTTTGAACCTCAGCTCTCAGCCTATTGATTTGTTGAGGAGGGTAGAATCTTGCTAAGAATTTATTCACCATATCCTCCCAAGTTGTCAAGCTCTCCCTTTGAAAGGATTCCAGCCACTTGGCTGCCTTGTCCCTGAGTGAGAAGGGAAATAAGAGCAGTCTATAGGCGTCAGGATGAACACCATTAGATTTCACTGTGTCACATATTCTCAGGAAGGTGGTCAAATGTTGATTGGGGTCTTCTTGACCACCTCCTCCAAATGAACAGTTGTTCTGAACAAGGGTGATGAGCTGTGGTTTAAGTTCAAAGTTGTTGGCATGGATTGTTGGCTTTTGGATGCTACTTCCACAATTGCCTGGGTTTGGATTGATGTAAGAGCCCAAAACTCTTCTATCCTCCCCAGCATGATTTGCTCCACCTCCTCTGGCATGGTTGTGAGTCTCTTCTTCATGATGATTTTCCATGTTTTCTTCCATGTT
>NC_029792.2:83783833-83785986 GCF_000816755.2 Arachis ipaensis | reverse complement strand
TTTAATTAGAAGAATGTTCTAGTTGAGCGAATCCAGAATTTGGGTTGAGAGTTGCAGAGAATAAAATGGCGGGAATGTAAAAAACAGAAAAGTAAATGCTAGAATTAAAGGACTGGAAGTAAATGACTGAAAATAAATTGCAGAATTGTAAATGGGAATAGGGGATTTGCTCATAAAAGTAAATGGCAGAAATTAAAGAGAATGGGTAAGATCAGAGATGGGGAGTTCATTGGGCTTAGAAGATGTTGCAATTCTCCATCTCTTCTCCACGTTAGAGTTCACGTTAACTTAACGTGACTCTCTAACGTGGGCATTGATGGCTTTTTTGAGAGTGTTATTGGCAATCACTTTTCTCATTAACCTTGCAAGTTACCTCTCCTTTTCTTGCTTCCTTTTGTTCCTGAAATCAAGCAATAAAGTGCATCAAAGCTCTAGTCCAAGTCTTGAGTAATGCAAAATAATATTTGACACTAAACATATGCAAAATCCTCATGAAATTATGTAAAATGCACAATGTATGCTTGAATCAAGGCATAAGTGAATATCTACCCAAAACTAGCTTATTTCCTAAAGAAATGCATGAAACTAGCCTAAAAACAGTAAAGAAAAGGTCAGTG
Organism: Arachis ipaensis; assembly: GCF_000816755.2. Lineage (NCBI taxonomy): Eukaryota > Viridiplantae > Streptophyta > Magnoliopsida > Fabales > Fabaceae > Arachis > Arachis ipaensis. Next base: position 83,785,369 of record NC_029792.2, on the reverse strand, counting down.
AAACTGGCCAAGATGCCCTGGCATCAGCATGATTCCAGGTTCAATAAAGTAAAATGAAAAGAAAATAAAAATGAAAGCAATTAACAAGAATTAAATTGAAAAAGAAGCGACCGTACCATGGAGGGTTGTCTCCCACCTAGAACTTTTAGTTAAAGTCCTTAAGTTGGACATTGGAGGAGCTTCCTGCTAGGGCGGCTTATGTTTAAATTCGTCCAAAAATCTCCACCAGTGCTTGGAATGCCAATAGCCTCCGGGATCCCAAACTAGGCATGCAAAGCTTCTGAACAGCTTCAAACAGATTGTTAGGCTCCCGGGGTGACAAACGTCAGAATAAACTCCAGGATCCCAAGCCTTGCTTTTAAATCCGCCTCCGTCTTGATCTACATGTCTCTATCCAGGCGGTTTAAAGAGTAGAATCTCACCATGGTGACCAAACGTTCTCTGTGATCCATGTAATTGAGCATGATACCAATCCGTGTACTTCGAGGTGAAGCGTGGAACCTTATTGAACCTTGTGCACCAACTCTGAGTACAAGCCATTTCCCTCTTACTCTTAAAGCCGCAAAGAGCTCTAAGCTGGCCATCTGTTTCAAGCAAACCATATTCAAGTGAATAAGTAAAGTTATAGGTTAAGGATTGTACCCACTTAAAGCTTGTATTAGGTGGTAATGGCCTTGGGATAGGTGTTTCCGGTGGTTCTGTAAGTTCTACTCCCTTGTGCTCTTCTGTGAATTCCTCCACTTCCTTGCAAGGTTCTACAATTGTATCTGTGTCCTGGTCAAAGTCTTCTATGTCTTCCTCATCACTTGAGTCATAGATTGGAGGTTGAGAGAAATCTACCTCCGCATCGTCTTCATATTCACTTGGGAAAGATTCTTCGACCTCAGAGAATTCACTTGCGGATGCCAGTTCATTACTAAGAGAATTTGACTTGTGACTATCATCATCAAGGGAATTTGTGTCCTGGGTTATTCCGTCTGATTCTTCATAAACAACTTGCCTTGGAGATTGTACAATATCCTCCTTAGCATTAACTGTAGCGTCCTTGACGGAGTTCTCCTCAGTTCTGGATTCCCATGGAGGTTCAGCGTCTCCTAGATCTTCAACCAACTCTTCTTCTTGAACAATGACAGCTTCTTCTACTTGTTCTAGTACGAATTCATGCTCTGTCTTGTCCACTGGAGTTTCTGGTATCTCCTTCATGCTACGCTCTTCGTTAGACTGTTCACATGGGGCTGTGGCCGATCCTTGTGTATTTGATCGCCTAGAAACCCATTGAATTATTGCTTGCTCCAGTTGTCGAATGGTTGTTTGAAGTTTATTTACTGTTTCCTTTAGGCGAACCTCTACTTCTCGGGTTGCCAGATTTGGACATGATACATAGGAAAATGGCGGTGATTGGGAGTGATTGGATTGGTACTGGGGTAAGAAAGGATCATATGGTGGCGAATGGTGAAGAGAAGCTTGTGAGTGTGGTGGTTCGAGGTTATGTTGAAAGGATGGTTTATATGCACGGGGTGGGGCTTGTTGGTAGTT
>NC_029792.2:83781020-83783416 GCF_000816755.2 Arachis ipaensis | reverse complement strand
TGCCTAAAGGGTTGATTAGATCCTCTTGGCTCCATCCATCCTTGATTGGTCTGACCTTGATGCATATTCCATCTGTAACTTCTATTTCCTTCAACAAAGTTAGAACCAAACTCAAAGCGAGAGGGGTGAGAATTCATGGTAGCAAATGAAAAATAAAAAGGAAAAACAGAAATAAATAAACAAGCAAAAGAAAAATATTTACAATAACCAATAATAAGGCACACGTTAGCAGTTCCCCGGCAACGGCGCCATTTTGACGTTAAGATTTTTGTCAGTAAAGAAGTTCATAAAAACAGTCGCGTTGTAGATATAGTCTCTAAACCAACAAAAATCCCTTCGTGCAAATGTTTTGGTTGTCACAAGTAACAAACCCCTTTAAAATTGATAACCGAGTATTTTAAACCTCGGGTCGTCTTCTCAAGGAACTGCAGGGAAGTATGTTCTTATTATTGGTTATGGAGGTTGTAAAATCGGGGTTGAGAGTGAAGAGTATATATGACAAATAATTTAAAAGGCAATTAAAATAAATAAATACTGTAAAGCAAACTTTTGGCAAGGTAAGAGAAATTGGAAGTCCAACTTAGTTATTCCTCTCATCAATAGTGAAAGTTGAATCTTAATTCCACTTAGTTAACCTTTACTAAAGTAAAGGAAATTCAAGGGACTAATTAGTTTGACCTTCGAATCCTATTTATTTCCTAAGAAAAAGTTGGGATTATTGAAGTTCAGTTCAATTAGCAAGATAACGATTATCAATTATGCTGAGTTTAATAATGTTGACTTACTAATTTCTTAACCAAGACCAAAAAGGAAAAAAGTAAAATTGTTGGAATAAAAATGTCCTTAAATAGGAAGCAATAATAACTTAAATTAAAGAGAACAATAGTAAACTGAAATACCTCAAATAATCATTAATTCAAATAATAATCTGTAACATGGAATAATTTATAAGCCAATTGGGCAACATTTATAGATACGAATAAAAGCATTAAAGTAAAAGTAGCATAGAAACATAAATTAAAGTAAATACTAAACCTGGATCAAGAGTCACTCTTAAAAACTAAGAGAAGTCCTAAATCCTAATCCTAAGAGAGAGGAGAGAATCTCCCTCTCAAAACTAAATCTAAATCATGGAAAGTAATAAAAATGCGAGCTCTCCTTTGAATGGATGTATTCCCCCACTTTATAGCCTCTAGTCTGTGTGTTCTGTACCTGGATCTGGGCCAAAAGGGCTTCAGAAATCGCTGGGGGCGTATTCTGTAAATTCTGATACGTGGCCTCTGTCACGCGTCCGCGTGGGTCACGCGGTCACGTCATCTGGAGTTTTCCTTGTGGCGCGGTCACGTCGGTCACGCGTCCGCATCGAATGCGCTATGCTCAAGTTGCGCGGCCGCGTCAGTCAAGCGGCCGCATCGCTGCTTCTGCGCTCCTGGCACGCGATCGCGTCGTCCATGCGATCGCGTGGATGCCAGTTTCTTCAAAACTCCATTTCGCACTTTCCTTCCATTTTTGTACGTTTCCATTTCCATCCTTTAAGTCATTCTGTCTTAGAAAATCTGAAACTACTCAACACACTAATCACGGCATCGAATGGAAATAAAGGTAATTAAAATAATTAATTTTAAAGCTTAGGAAACATATTTTTCACGTACATCACATAATAAGGAAGGAAAAGTAAAACCATGCAATTAATATGAATAAGTGGGTGAAGAATTGAATAAATCATTCAAACTAAGCACAAAATAACTCATGAAATATAGGTTTATCACTCATCTTCAATCATGCAACTCATTGACCTCTTGGCAATCATGATTGATTGAGCCCCAATCCCTTGGTGACTCAATCTCTCAAATCTTGATAATCAGCCAATTCCTTGGTCTAATTTCTCATGAAGAGAGATATGCTTGGTCCCTGATTATACCACACATCCTCAAAGATCCAAATAGAGGGTGAATTATATGTCACCGTATCCAATCACCAAAACCCAGATCTACTCTAGTGTGAAAAGGGATTTCAAGCATGGTTTCATGTTTCCTTTTCCAAGGTTCCCATGAAACCCATTTTGCATTCAACCTCTTTTCCAAGATGATTAAACACTAGCATTAAAATGAAATTCCTTCTAGTAAATCAAAGAGAAGATGAAGAGAAGAAGAAATTCACTATCATTAATCCATCAAGTACAACAGAGCTCCCTCTCTCAATGAGAGGGAATTTAGCTACTCATAGCTTAAGAGAAAAGTACAAGAGATGGAAGAGATGATGTGAAAAGTAAATCTAACAATACTTCAACAAAACTACTACTCAACAACCCTTCTCAGTACTTTCAGGGGTTATTTATACTACTCCTAGCACTAGAATAAAAAAAATACAAAAGAGAAAAGAAAATTACAAGTGGA
>NC_029792.2:83770949-83780668 GCF_000816755.2 Arachis ipaensis | reverse complement strand
AGGCTTGGCATGTGATTGGCACTTGAGTAGCGTGCCACGCCTAGCCACTGATTTTGGCTTGGTGCGCCACGCCCAGCTCCCAAGTGGCATGCTCCATGCATTAAACTCCCTGGCATGCCACGCCTTCGAACCCAAGTGGCACGTCCAGGGTCTTTTTAAGCCTTGGTTAGCCTGGCGTGCAATGCCTTCGAGCCCAAGTGGCATGCCCATGCCTTTTCCTTCTTCTTCTCCTCTTTGAAAAGTTGAACTAGCGTGGCACGCCCAGGGTCTGGAGTGCCACGCCCCTTGTATGTGCTTGGTTACTTCTCTGGAGAATTGAACTAGCATGGCACGCCCAGGGTCTGGCATGCCACGCCCCTTGTATGTGCTTGGTTTCTTTGTTGGCGTGCCACGCCTAGAACTCAAGTGGCACGGCCAGGCTCTCCCTTCTTGTTCTTCTTCCTTGGACAATTGACTAGCGTGGCACGCCCAAGACCTGGCGTGCCACACCCATTGTAGTTGCTTCACTTTCTTCTCTGGAATTTACTACTGGTGTGCCACGCCCATGGAGAACCTTCTTCACTCCTCTGGAAAATAGAACTGGCGTGCCACACCCAGCATTCTTCCTTGCTCCAGTAGCTGGTGTGCCATAACCAGCATTCAAGTGGCACGCCCAGGTGAATAATGAGAGTTGGCGTCCCACGCCTTCGACCTCAAGTGGCACGCCCAGCTTTGCTTGGCCTTCTCTAGTGTTGGCGTGCCACACCTGGGTCTTTGGTACACGAAATCGTGATCACACACTTCATCACAACTCCGTGCAGCTTACCAGCAAGTGCGTTGGGTCGTCCAAGTAATACCTTACGTGAGTAAGGGTCGATCCCACAGAGATTGTCAGCTTGAAGCAAGCTATGGTCATCTTGTAAATCTCAGTCAGGCGGATTCAAATAGTTATGAAGTTTTGATAATTAAAATAAAAATAAAATATAAAATAGGATAGGAGTACTTATGTAATTCATTGGTGGGATTTCAGATAAGCGTATGAAGATGCTTTGTTCCTTCTGAACCTCTGCTTTCCTATTACCTTCATCCAATCATTCATACTCCTTTCCATGGCAAGCTGTATGTTGGGGGGATCACCGTTGTCAATGGCTACCATCCGTCCTCTCAGTGAAAATGGTCCAAATACGCTGTCACCGCACGGCTAATCATCTGTCGGTTCTCACTTATGTTGGAATAGGATCCATTGATCCTTTTGCGTCTGTCACTATGCCCAACACTCGCGAGTTTGAAGCTCGTCACAGTTATCCCTTCCCAAATCCTACTCAGAATACCACACACAAGGTTTAGACTTTCCGAATCTCAGGAATAGCCACCAATAATTCTAGCCTATACCACGAAGGTTTTAATCTTAGATCAGAAACCTAAGAGATACACATTCAAGCTTGTTTTCATGTAGAACAGGAGTGGTTGTCAGGCACGTGTTCATAAGTGAGAATGGTGATAAGTGTCACATAATCATCACATTCATCATGTTCTTGTGTGCAAATGAATATCTTAGAATAAGAATAAGCATGGATTGAATAGAAAAATAGTAGTACTTTGCATTGATTCATGAAGAACAGCAGAGCTCCACACCTTAATCTATGTGGTGTAGAAACTCCCCCGTTGAAAATACATAAGTGATAATGGTGGTTATTGGCTTCGGCCCCAGAGGGGGAACCAGAATAACCAAGGTCAAAATACAATAGTAAAAGGTCCTATTTATAATGAACTAGTAACCTAGGGTTTACAAAAATAAGTAAATGATGCAGAAATCCACTTCCGGGCCCACTTGGTGTGTGCTTGGGCTGAGCATTGAAGCTTTCACATGTAGAGACTTTTCTTGGAGTTAAACGCCAATTTTGGTGCCACGCCAGAATAGGGTAAAATGTTTACGTTCAAACGCCAGTTTGCGTTATCAAAACTCGGGCAAAGTATGGACTCTTATATATTTCTAGAAAGCCCAGGATGTCTACTTTCCAAAGCAATTGAGAGCGCGCCAATTGGACTTCTGTAGCTCCAGAAAATCCACTTCGAGTGCAGGGAGATCAGAATCCAACAGCATCTGCAGTCCTTTTTCAGCCTCTGAATCAGATTTTTGCTCAGGTCCCTCAATTTCAGCCAGAAAATACCTGAAATCACAGAAAAACACACAAACTCTTAGTAAAGTCCAGAAATGTGATTTTTATTTAAAAACTAATAAAAATATAATAAAAATTAACTAAATCATACTAAAAACTACCTAAAAACAGTGCCAAAAAGCGTATAAATTATCCGCTCATCACAACACCAAACTTAAATTGTTGCTTGTCCCCAAGCAACTAAAAACAAAGTATGATAAAAAGAAGAGAATATACAATAAATTTCGAAAACATCTATGAAGATCAGTCTTAATTAGATGAGCGGGGCTATTAGCTTTTTGCTTCTGAACAGTTTTGGCATCTCACTTTATCCTTTGAAGTTCAGAATGATTGGCATCTATAGGAACTCAGAATTCAGATAGTGTTATTGATTCTCCTAGTCCAGTATGTTGATTCTTGAACACAGTTACTTTATGAGTCTTGGCCGTGACCCTAAGCATTTTATTTTCCAGTATTACCACCGGATACATAAATGCCACAGACACATAACTGGGTGAACCTTTTCAGATTGTGACTCAGCTTTGCTAGAGTCCCCAGTTAGAGGTGTCTAGAGCTCTTAAGCACACTCTTTTTGCTTTGGACCACGACTTTAACCGCTCAGTCTCAAGTTTTCACTTGACACCTTCACGCCATAAGCACATGGTTAGGGACAGCTTGGTTTAGCCGCTTAGGCCAGGATTTTATTCCTTTAGGCCTTCCTATCCATTAATGCTCAAAGTCTTGGATCCTCTTTACCCTTGCCTTTTGGTTTAAAGGGTTACTGGCTTTTTCTGCTTGCTTTTTCTTTTTCTTTCTTTTTATTTTAATTTTTTTTGCCATTTTTTTCCACAAGCTTTTCACTGCTTTTTCTTGCTTCAAGAATCAATTATATGATTTTTCAGATTATCAAATAACATTTCTCCTTTTTCATCATTCTTTCAAGAGCCAACAATTTTAACATTCGTAAACAACAAATTCAAAAATATGCACTGTTCAAGCATTCATTCAGAAAACAAAAAGTATTGCCACCACATCAAAATAATTAAACTACTTTAAAATTCGAAATTCATGTACTTCTTGTTCTTTTGCAATTAAAAATATTTTTCATTTAAGAAAGGTGATGGATTCATAGGACATTTATAGCTTTAAGGCATAGACACTAAGACACTAATGATCATGTAGTAAAGACACAAACATAGATAGAACATAAAGCATAATTTTCGAAAAATAGAAAAATAAAAACAAGAAAATTAAAGAACGGGTCCACCTTAGTGATGGCGGCTAGTTCTTCCTCTTGAAGATCCAATGGAATGCTTGAGCTCCTCTATGTCTCTTCCTTGCCTTTGTTGCTCCTCCCTCATGACTTTTTGGTCTTCTCTAATTTCATGAAGGAGGATGGAATGCTCTTGGTGTTCCACCCTTAGTTGTCCCATGTTGGAACTTAATTCACCTGGGGAGGTGTTAATTTGCTCCCAATAATTTTGTGGAGGGAAGTGCATCCCTTGAGGCATCTCAGGGATTTCATGATGAAGAATTTCCTCATGCTCTTGTTGAGGTCCATGAGTGGACTCTCTTGCTTGCTCCATCCTTTTCTTAGTGATGGGCTTGTCCTCATCAATGAGGATATCTTCCTCTATATCAATTCCAGCTGAATTGCAGAGGTGACAAATGAGATGAGGGAAGGCTAACCTTGCCAAAGTAGAGGACTTGTTCGCCACCTTGTAGAGTTCTAGGGATATAACCTCATGAACTTCTACTTCCTCTCCATTCATGATGCTATGGATCATGATAGCCCGGTCTATAGTAACTTCAGACCGGTTGCTAGTGGGAATGATTGAGTGTTGGATGAACTCCAACCATCCTCTAGCCACGGGCTTGAGGTCAAGCCTTCTTAGTTGAACCGGCTTGCCTCTTGTGTCTCTCTTCCATTGAGCGCCTTCCACACAAATGTCCATAAGGACTTGGTCCAACCTTTGATCAAAGTTGACCCTTCTAGTGTAGGGGCGTGCATCTCCTTACATCATGGGAAAGTTGAATGCCAACCTTACATTTTCCGGACTAAAATCTAAGTATTCCCCCAAACCATTGTAACCCAATTCTTTGGGTCCGGGTTCATACTTTGATCATAGTTTTTGGTGATCCATGCATTGGCATAAAACTCTTGAACCATTAATATCCCGACTTGTTGAATGGGGTTGGTGAGAATTTCCCAACCTCTTCTTCGAATCTTATGTCGGATCTCCGGGTATTTACTCTTTTTGAGCTTAAAAGGGACCTCAGGGATCATCTTCTTCTTGGTCACAACTTCATAGAAGTGGTCTTAATGGACCTTTGAGATGAATCTCTCCATCTCCCATGACTCAGAGGTGAAAGCTTTTGCCTTCCCTTTCCTCTTTCGAGAGATTTCTCTGGTCTTAGGTGCCATAAATGGATATGGAAAAATAAAAAGCAACGCTTTTACCACACCAAACTTAGAAGGTTTGTTCGTCCTCGAGCAAAAAAAGAAGAAAGAGAGTAGAAGAAGAAGAAATAGAGGAGATGGAGGGGGTTTAGTAGTTCGGCCAAGAGGGAGAAGTAGTGTTTCTGATGTGTGAAAATGAAGGAGTGAAGAGGGGTTTATATAGGAGTGGAAAGAGAGCTAGGGTTCGTGTATTAGGGGTTGGGTTTGGGAGGGAAAGGATTTGAGTTTTGAATTGTGAGGTGGGTGGGGTTTTTGGGGAGGAGTGGTGGAGGTGATTGGTGCAGAGATGATAGGGAAGAGAAATGGAGGTGATTGGTGAGGGGTATTTGGGGAAGGGTGTTACGGGAAGGTGTGAAGAAGAGAGAGAGAGTTGAGGTTGGCGGGGATCCTGTGGGGTCCACAGATCCTGAGGTGTCAAGGATTTCTCATCCTTGCACCATTTTGGCATGTAAACACCCCTTTGAGTGCCAATCCTGGCGTTAAATGCCAGGTTGCTGCCCATTTCTGGCGTTTAACGCCAGCTTTTCTTCCCTTTCTGGCGTTTAAACGCCAACTTGTTGCCCTTTTCTGGCGTTAAACGCCCAGAATGGTGCCAGACTGGGCGTTTAACGCCCATTCTGCTACCCTTACTGGCGTTTAAAAGCCAGTAAGATCGTCCTCCAGGGTGTGCTATTTTTGATGCTATTTTTTATTCTGTTTTTGCTTTTTCAGTTGTTTTTGTGACTTCACATGATCATCATCCTAAAGAAAACATAAAATAACAAAAGAAAATAGAAATTTAACATAGATAGATAAAAATTGGGTTGCCTCCCAATAAGCGCTTCTTTAATGTCAATAGCTTGACAGTGGGCTCTCATGGAGCCTCACAGATACTCAGAGCATGATGATGGCCTCCCAACACCAAACTTAGAGTTTGAATGTGGGGGCTCTGTTTGACTCTGCATTGAGAGAAGCTTTTTATGCTTCTTCTCCATGTGTGCATAAGGAGATCCTTAAGCCTTAAACACAAGGCAGGCCTCATTCACCTGAATGACCAGTTCTCCTCTGTCAACATCAATCACAGATTTTGCTGTGGCTAGGAAGGGTCTGCCAAGGATGATGGATTCATCCATACTCTTCCCAGTGTCTAGGATTATGAAGTTAGCAGGATGTAAAGGCCTTCAACCTTTACCAAGACATCCTCTACAAGTCCATAAGCCTGTTTCCTTGAATTGTCTGCCATCTCTAGTGAGATTCTTGCAGCTTTCACCTCAAGGATCCCTAGTTTCTCTATTACAGAGAGGGGCATGAGGTTTATACTAGACCCTAGGTCACATAGAGCCTTTTCAAAGGTCATGTTGCCTATGGTATATAGTATGAAGAAATTTTCGGGGTCCGATTTCTTCTGAGGTAATTTCTGCCTAACCAAGGTACTCAGTTCATTGATGAGCAATGGAGGTTCATCCTCCCAAGTAACATTACCAAATAACTTGGCATTCAGCTTCATGATTGCTCCAAGGTACTTAGCAACATGCTCTTCAGCAATATCTTCATCCTCTTCAGAGGAAGAATACTCATCAGAGCTTATGAATGGTAGAAGTAGGTTCAATGGAATCTCTATGGTCTCTATCTGAGCCTTAGATTCCTCTGGTTCCCTATTAGGGAACCCCTTGGAGGCCAGTGGACGTCCATTGAGGTCTTCCTCATTGGAAATCACTGCCTTTCCCTCCTCTACAGCTTCGGCCATGTGGGACGTGTTTATGGCCTTGCACACTCTCTTAGGATTCTCTTCTGTATTGCTTGGGAGAGTATTAGGAGGGAGTTCAGTAATTTTCTTACTCAGCTGATTGGTGCACAAAATTACAATCACACTTTTGCAACTCCGCACAACTAACCAGCAAGTGCACTAGGTCGTCCAAGTAATACCTTACATGAGTAAGGGTCGATCCCACGGAGATTGTCGGCTTGAAGCAAGCTATGGTTATCTTGTAACTCTTAGTCAGGATATTAATAATTCTCAGATTTAATTGTAAAAAGTAAGAGAACATGAAATAAATACTTGTTATGCAGTAATGAAAAATAGGTTGAGGCTTTGGAAATGCTTTGTCTTCTAAATCTCTGATTTCCTACTATCTTCTTCTTCATGCACGCAAGGCTCCTTCCATGGCAAGCTTTATGTTGGGCATCACCGTTGTCAATGGCTACTTCCCGTCCTCTCAGTGAAAACGTTCCAAATGCGCTGTCACCGCACGGCTAATCATCTGTCGGTTCTCGATCATGTCGGAATAGGATCCATTGATCCTTTTGGGTATGTCGCTACGCCCAACACTCGCGAGTTTGAAGCTCGTCACAGTCATCCCTTCCCAGATCCTACTCAGAATACCACAGACAAGGTTTAGACATTCCGGATCTCAGGAATAGCCGCCAATAATTCTAGCTTATACCACGAAGACTCTGATCTGAATCATGAGACTAAGAGATATGCATTCAATCTAAGGTAGAACGGAGGTGGTTGTCAGGCACGCGTTCTTAGGTGAGAATGATGATGAGTGTCATGGATCATCACATTCATCAGGTTGAAGTGCGAATGAATATCTTAGAATAGAAGCAAGCGCGATAGAATGGAAAACAGTAGTAATTGCATTAATTCATGAAGAACAGTAGAGCTCCTCACCCCCAACAATGGAGTTTAGAGACTCATGCCGTAGAAGATACAATATGAAACGTGTAGAATGTCATGAGGTACAAGATGAATCACTAAAAGTAGCTTTTATAGTAAACTGGTGACCTAGGGTTACAGAAAATGAGTAAGCTAGGGTGTTTAGTGTAAAATTCCACTTTCGGGGCCCACTTGGTATGTGCTTGGGCTGAGCATTGAAGCTTTCATGTGTAGAGACTTTTCTTGGAGTTAAACGCCAGCTTTTATGCCAGTTTGGGCGTTTAACTCCAGCTTTTGTGCCAGTTCTGGAGTTAAACGCCAGAATTCTTTGAGCAGACTTGGAACGCCTGTTTGGGCCATCAAATCTCGGGCAAAGTATGGACTATTATACATTGCTGGAAATCCCAGGATGTCTACTTTCCAACGCAATTAAGAGCGCGCCAATTGGGCTTTTGTAACTCCAGAAAATCCACTTCGAGTGCAGGGAGGTCAGAATCTAACAGCATCTGCAGTCCTTTTTCAGCCTCTGAATCAGATTTTTGCTCAGGTCCCTCAATTTCAGCCAGAAAATACCTGAAATCACAGAAAAACACACAAACTCATAGTAAAGTCCAGAAAAATGAATTTTAAATAAAAACTAATAAAAATATAATAAAAACTAACTAAAATATACTAAAAATATACTAAAAACAGTGCCAAAAAGCGTATAAATTATCAGCTCATCAGTCTTTAAGTGGCACGTCCAAGTGAGGATGAGAGCTGGCGTGCCACGCCTTCGACACCAAGTGACACGCCCAAGTGCTTGGACCTTCAACCTCTTCTCTGGAAACTTGTACTGGCGTGCCACGCCTTGATGTTCAAGTGGCACGCCCATCTTAAGGTGACTCCTGCAAGCTTGGCGTACCACGCCTTGGTCTTCAAGTGGCACGCCCAAGTGATGGGCCATAGCTGGCATGCCACGCCTTCGATACCAAGTGGCACGCCCAGTGGTTGTTCTCTTCTGGATTGATGAACTGGCGTGCCACGCCCCAAGGGTTCAAGTGGCATGCCCATAGTGTGTGATGGACTTGGTGTGTCACGCTCAGCTTGGCGTGCCACGCCCCTTTTTTGGCCTTCAACATTGCTCTCTGGAAAACGATACTGGTGTGCCACGCCCATGTAAAAGCTTTGACGATCCTTTCTGGAAATCATTACTGGCGTGCCACGCCCATCTCCTGGCGTGCCACGTCCACATACTTTCATGGCGTTTGTTCCAAGTGGTACGCCAGTTTCACACGCCCAGCTTTATTTTGTTGTTTTCTTCCCTTTTTGTTGCTCTTTTCACCTGAAATTCAGCACAAACCCATTTCAAAGCAATGTACCTTAATATTCATCAATTAGTTCATGAATTGCAATTATCAAATGAGATTATGCTCTTTTATGGTCCTTTTTAAATAAGAAAAAAGGGTAAATGATGCAAGTCATCAACAGTCACGTGTGCAAATGTAATACGTGCACAGACAAACGTGTCTTATCTCGTTTATAGTGTAAACGAGATATATACATAGCTATTTTGTTTATTCTGTAAATAAGATAAGTAATACAATGCAAATCGATAAAAACACTACAAATTACTTATATCCGTAAATAAAACATTTATTTATTTATTTTAAAAAAATTTTACTTACACGTATTCACATTTGCGAGTTGATTAGATCTCCCTTAGCTTGATGCTCCATGAACCTCCATACAGGATTTGCAGCCCACTTTGATTTTTGAGGTTGAGCAACATGTTGTTCCTCTCTATTTCGGTTATGACTACACCTTCAATGTTTTTCCAAATCCTTAATATATAGCACATTCTTGCAGATTTTGAAGCTTAGTTTCTTGTCTATTATGAGTTTATCTATCACGTTGATGCAGTCAAGGTTAAAACTCCTTTTGTTCTTCTTGGTTTAGGCTCATCACTTTGCCTTCTGTTGACTCTAAGCCAAAGTTTTCCATATACGATTAATCAGAGGGGGAACTTTGTGAAGAGAATGGGGCCATGGCCTCCCCAAAGATTTCATAAAAAAATTAGTAATTTTTATTTAAAAAAATAAAGTTAGTTCATTCGGTTAAATTGATGTTTTTCGATCTTATTTATTCGTGTTTAATACTCACTTTCATTGTTTATTTATTTGTGTGTTAAAATCCTTCGCCAATTCACTTATTTTTGTATGTTAAAATTGAAATGAAAAAACTCTCTCTGATCTTGTTATATATTTTCATTTTATGTATTATTTTAATTTTAGACCAATGATAACATAGTTAGTAGAAATACCTGTTGTTATTAAAAAATTATTATTTTATTTTTAAAACAACATTGTTACTTACATGCCATTGAAGTATTAGTATTGTTTATATTAATTTGAATATTTTATTTATTGGAAAGTTAAAATTTTATTTTGTTGCAATATATTATATTTGATTGTAATAAAAATAAATAGTATTGAGATTTTTG
>NC_029792.2:83770203-83770924 GCF_000816755.2 Arachis ipaensis | reverse complement strand
CGTACAAAACTCAGTTATTTTTTAAATTAATTTTTATTTTTAAAATCAATTTATTAATTTTATAACTGGTTAATAGTTAATTTTAGTATTTAAAATTAGTTTAGTTTATTAACCTAAACTAAATTTTTTGTTAATCAAAATCAAATTTAGTTTTTTAGTAAACTTTAATTATATGCAATCTTACATATTAATAACAAATTTTAAAAGTAATTATATTTACAAATTTTATTGGTAAAATTTTTTGGTCTCTCCAAAAGTTTTATTCAAGTTCCCCTACTGCTGTTAATATTTGAAAAGATGTAACTAAAATGTAATGTGAAAAATTGTTGGTTGTTTTACTGTATTTGTTTGAGTTTTGTTTGGTATAAATTTTCAATTGGATAAGAATTTATTGAGAGAAAATTTTTTTTTTATTTTATTTTTATTAGTCTGCATTAATTAACAAATTCTTTTAGGTAGGATTTTGAAATAGCAGTAAAGTTTTTTTCTTTATGATATTTTTTAGTTCAACAGAGGAAAGAAAGATCGAAATTCTATTTAAAAGTCCCTTACTTACCAATAAATAAAAACAGTAAAATCTTCTTAATTATTAGTTTGGTCATGTTTTTTGTCGTAGCCATGGTGCATATTCTTTTTCTTCTCAGTCATTGACCATGTCTCTCCTTTGCTTGGCCCATTTTTCTCAAATTTTTTTTTATGTAATGACCATTTTATCTAAACA
>NC_029792.2:83730672-83770152 GCF_000816755.2 Arachis ipaensis | reverse complement strand
CTAGATTTTGATCATTCAATGGAGTATTGACACAGGAGAATCTTTAAAAAGAGTGGATCACGTTACATCAGAAAAGATACTTAATGGTAAGCGACTAAGCGCGGTAACTATAATAGTTTACCGCGAGGGTATGTAGAAAAATTAGTAGGCTGAAAAAGGTTTTCTAGACGGGTCCTGTGCTAGGTTTTTTATCTAATACAGTAAAAAAATAAATTTACCATTTTGAATTGCTACAGGATAACTTCTATTCATAGTAGAATGCTTAAATTGAGATATATTCATCAAATAAACAATCAATAAAACACTCATCCATACTTTCTCATTTTGAATACATTTATATATAAAATAAATTATACATAGAGAAAAAAAAGGAAGAAAAGAAGAGTTGAAATAGTAAGATCGATAAAAATTATGATTCTTATAATTTTGTGTAGCCATCTAATAATATAATTTTCTAATAATAATGTGATTTACATATTAATTTTTTCGGATAAATTCATTTCAAAATGTAGAAATTAGACTCAATTACGCTAAAATTCTAAAGGTAATATTGAATTTGACAACAAAATTAACATTCATTAAGAAAATAAATTTATTTATGCCTATTTTTTAATTATAAATAACGACAAGACTTATGAAAAAATATTAATGTCATCATTTTTATTAATTAAATCATAATATTAGGTAGTTGATAGTTTTATAGGCGGAAATTATCAAGTAATTACGTAAAAATTAGCAACGAACAAGCAATAAGAATTTAGAAAAATCTATTATATAATACCAATTTCATAATTAAAATATGTCACATATCATATTCTCATATATTCTATTTATTATTTATTCTATTAAATAAAAATCAGGTTTCTGCACTTAATGATAGAATTGACGTGACATGCTTATGAGGGTGTTTAGCAATTTGTTTCTTTGAACTCATTAAATACAATTTATTATGATAAATTAACTATATCAACTAATTAATTTGATTAGATATTTAAATATCACATAATTTATTATAATTTATATCAATTTGGTTTGGTAGTATTTTTTAATTTATTTCTTTTAATGTTCTATTAGTATTTTTTAATTTACTAAATCAAATTAATTATACTAATTATCTATATTAATTAATTAAATTAGATAATTAATCATTAAAATAATAAATCTATGAATAAAATAAGTTCTCGAGATATTTTTTACTAATAATTAAATCAAATCAAATCATATTTATTGGGCTAAATTTAAATCATGTGAATTAAGGACTAAACTAAAATAAGATAATTTTTTAATTATTCAAATTGAATGTAATAAATAAAATTAATTTTGTTAGATAACCATGGTGTTTTATATATAGATAGCCACACAAAATTATAAAAATAATCATTTTTATTGCTTTTTTTGTTTCAACCTTTTTTTTTATGTATAAATATACTCAAAATGAGAAGGTATGGATGAGTGTTTCATTAATTGTTTGTTTGATAAATATTATAGTCTGAAAATGTCTCAATTTAGGCATTCTACCGCTGTCGATGGAAGTTGAACCTCTAATAATTCATGGTGACCATGATATTTTTATAGTATTACATGGAAAATTATTTTTTAAAATGAATATACCCATTGTAATTAATTTTCTTTGTCAATATGTTATCTTTTACCTAACAAACAATATCCATGTTGTATTATTTTTATCAGAAGTCATATATAATTGATTGATAATTCTATATATAAAAATACTCATGTAATAACTAAATACCATATTGTTATCTCGCTAAAATTAATTCTCCTATGATTATGCGAATATATAGCACTACAAAATGAAAATTGATTGGATTATATTTATTTCCAACGAGGTAGATGATCTTTTAGGCCTAATGAGTTGATGAAAATTTAAAAAATGCTAACGATACAAATACTTTTTATTTTTAATACCCAATAACAAATATATAAATTAAAACTAATATTGTTTCGTAAAAAATTATAAAATGTATAGCATACTCAAAACATATCCAATCCGTATTAACTGTCATTATTTATCAATTACGTTATGATAAATCTAGTTATTAAAAAAGATTAAAATTAACTTAAATATACATATTTTTATTTCATGCTTTTTATTTTTAATTTATTATCATAAAAAGTCATACATATTATAAGAGAACCTCATCTTTTTACCAACGGTTCTTCCATTCAATGGTTTCTATAAAAAAAAGACACAATAATATTGTGTTTGGCAAGAATATATGGAATTTTGAAAGGTTGAAGCATAAGTTTTATTCTTAACATATTCGTAGATAAAATACAGAGTAGATAAAAAGACAACTAACAAAAGAATAAATGATTAAAGCCTCTTCAATACTAACAATCATAGTGTATGATAAGTATTCTATAACTTTTTTGGATTTGATTATTTTTTTTATTATTATATGTTGTTTTGTTTAATTTATGCTAAAAAGACTTATGATAATAATCTTATCGTGATAGTGTAAAAGTTGTAAGTATTATATTTACTTTGTATGCTTTTAAATTTTATGTTCTTGATGAATATTTGTGACTAAGTAATTATTAAAAGAAATTGGTTTAATATCTATTTTATATTTTATTTAAATTATAATAGTGAGTAAATATTTTTTTCGAAATAAATAATACGATTTTTTCATAAAAATAACGTTTAAATAATTGTGAAATTAGATTATATCACAGATGATGATAAATATTTTGGCATTAAATCTGCTATAAAACAAATATTTAGGAATAGAATGTTGTATTATATAATTTAATTATATTTTTCTTATAACCAATCATATTATTTAGATTGGTATATTTTTAAAAAGGTTATTCAATTTTTTTTAAATTATTAAATCAAATCAGTTACAAACTAATTAATTAGGTTAATTAAATATCTAGATATCTTATAATTTAATATAATTTAATTTATATAGATACATGACTTTTACAGTTTTATTATTTATTGTAATAAATTTTAGAGATAATTTTTGTAAGTTATAATTTATTCTTTTACCTGCATATTGAACTTTTAAGAATAATTTTTTTAATTTTGTATTTATAAATAAATTATTTTCTACTTTAATATATGAATTTTTTATTGCACAATTCACTTTATCAAAAATAAATTAATTTATGAAAATTTAAACTTGAGTGCTTGCTGTTGTTAAACTCAAACTTTAATTTATTTTGTCATATTATTATATAAATATTTAATTCTTTGATTAAACACTTATTTGATTACGAAATGATATTATATGTTACTTTTATGTTGACAATTAAATTTTAGTTACTATACAAATATTATATTTTAGATAATTGTATATTTTTTTGGTTATTTTAAAAATTATTATATAATTTTAAGATCATTTAATTATGTTTATTTTTTTAAAAGTATTGTCATTATTAGAAAGTAACTAATGTTTGTCATAGTCTAAAATTAAGACATAAAAATACAAAATATTAATATACTGAGTTTTCGAAGTATAAATCTTGAAGTAAATATATGTGATTATAATTAATGATAATAAAAGTGATATGCTTCAAAAAATATTTATATATAATTTACTAACAAATATATGAGATATTTATCATAATTTTTACTTTTAATAAAAATATTATTGTATTAAAGTGATGTATTCTAGAAATGTATAAATGAGATTTTTATTAAAAAAATTATAAGATAGCAAATGCAACTTTATTTTAATTTTATCTTTAATATTTAAGAGGAGTGCTAGGAGGACAGTAATTTTTGTGATTTGTTGCCATCAAATAGTCATCAATGATGATTTTAATGGTGTGAGATTTCATCCAATGGCTCACTTTTCTTTGCTGGTTACATGTTGGCCAGAATTTAATAAAGTTGCTGGCCTCTAGACTTTTCTTTAATTTTAATTTTACCTTTAGAGTTTCAATATGTTTCAATTATACCACTAGGGTGAACAACATTAATTATAACTAATCAATTATATTATCTGATTTGACTAAAATTAAATAAACATTAAATTATTTAATAAATAAAAAATAAAAAATAAAATAAATGAATTTAATTTAAATCATTTCAACATATAATTTTTTTATATTTTTATTTTTTTTCAAAAATTTTTCAGACTTATCAACATTTAAGTTATCTATACATCACTTCTCAAAATATTATGATTTCACAAGTTATAATATGTGGGGTAAATCACCTTTATAAACTATTTACAAACTAATTTTACGTATATTCCCCAAAATAAAAAAGGCTACGTATATGTCTCAATTTACATATGCATATGTAAATCAAATTTATGGAGTTCGAATGATGTGTTTTCGTAGTAACGTACAGTGCCGAGTTATCTTCGGATTGTAATAGTCATATCACTACTAAATCAAATGAAGGAGATTCGATTTACAATGAGATGGATTGCTACTAAGTGAGTATAAATTGAACCATATTGCTTTGATTAAGCATGGACCATATAAATCGAAATTTATAGATTCGATTTAGTAGGAGATGACATAATTCGAATTCTTTAAATTCAATTTACTTTCGAATCACAATGTCAAGTAATTCGAATCCTATAGATTCGATTTACTACTTATTACCCTAATTCAAATTCATTAAATTCGATTTATATAGAAATGTAAATGGAGACAACCTGGTAATGTTTTTGAGTTTAGGAGATTCAAATAATTTTGGGGTGGCTTTGGTTTATCAACGTAAATTAACCTAATATGTGATATTAGTTATTGTTATATATATGAAAAATGTAACTTATTTATGCATTGTTTGAATTAGAAGAATTTGTAGGAAAATAAATGCTGGAAAAGAAAATGGACGAAAAAAATCAATTTTTCATTGTTTAGATCAACAAAGAAATTGAATGAAAAACATAAAAGTGTATGTGGAGCTCATGTAAATTTTTTCTCTTCAAGGTTGCGAATGGACAATATTTATTTTGCTTTGGACAATGTTGGTTTTATTTTTTTGTTTCAATAAATTTGGTTTATAATTATGTTTATTACATATTTATAATTATAAAGACTTTAATGTGTGTGAATTTAAAAATTATATTTTTTTTTATGTTTTTAAAAATTATAAATTTATTGAAATTGTTGTGAAATAATATATATTGTTTAATATTTAATGGTTTATAAAAAAAGAACCCGCCAACCTGCCAGCGTAGTATTACGCGGGGCGGGAGAGAAATTCAGGACCGCCTTACTAGGCGAGGGGGGCAGGCCAGCCCACCAGATGGTGGGCTTTTGACAAGATAGTGCGGGCTTTTCTGTTTGTCACCCTAATGGGATATGGACATAAGTACCTGCCCCATAGAACCTATTAAATATACGCAAATATAAATTTATTAATTTATCCTAATTTATATATACATAAATCCATTTCTTGAATTTAGTAACCCTAATTTCTGCCTCTAATTCAAATTCTTCCTTTTTCTTCCAGACTCATTCTCAGCCTCGATCCTCTCTCTCTAACTCATTTTCTTTGCCTCTCAAGTTCGTCACTATTTCGCTCAGTATCGTCCCAAAAAATTATGTTATGTTATTATGTTGGAATATGTTTTTATATTTTCTCCTTTTGAAATGTTATTTTTCATAACGAATATGTTATAAATTGTATTGAATTATATTGAATCGATTATTTTATGATTATTATATTATATCTTTTTGTGTTAATTTTTTTCAAAAGTTTTCAAAGAATATTTATAGATACCCGATGAGATCTGTGTTCCATAAGGGATAATTAAACAGGAACTTGCAATGACAGAGAAGGAACGATGCTTTTTTTTCTTAAATAGGAGTGAGGGATGAGAAGGGGGCTTCTCACGCTCCCCTGAGTACTCATTACCATATCTAACTAGCAACGACATCCAATCTGAGCTGATTTAAGAGGGGACGCGTAGACTTCATCTGTGTTGGACATTTAAGGTAATGAATCTAAGTTGAATTTGAGACCCTAACAATGGATTTTAGTTGATCTTGCTTGCATTGAGGTCTTATTAGGCCCAAATATATTTTGGATTAATATTTTAAGTCATTGTTATAGTAAATACTATACTATTTAATATTATAACACTTAGTATATAAAAGTTGGATATATTTATAAGATATTTTTTAATTCAAATTAACAGATTTGTAATTTTACTTATATAGTTTATAATTTAATAAATATTTTTTTTGTTGAAAAAATAAAAGTAAATGATCATATAATTAATTAATCATCCTTATGAATGTTTTTAAGCTATTTTTTTTATTACAATTTTGAAGTTAACTTTTTTATTGAAATAGTTTCTCCAAAGTATTATTAATTATGTACTAACAAATTTTAAATAAGAGAAAATGACAAATAGGTCTTTCACATTTTGATCCACAGATATGTAAGACTTTGAGAATTTGAAAATACATTTAAGTTTTTGACCTTTTTAAAATTTGGACATATCGATTTCTCATGTTTATTTGAGTTTGTCAGACCCAACAGTAAAATCAAACGTGACTCCCATTGTACTGATTTGATTAATACGGATGCACATGTGAAAAAATTTTTAAAATGAAACAAACTAGATCTAAGAATCAATGTGTCCAGATTTTGAAGAGGTCAAAAATTTAAAAGTATTTTTAAATTTTTAGAAACTTAAATGTTTGCAAACCAAAAAATCAAGAATTAGTTTATCCTTTTTTCTTTAAATAATAAACAAAAGCAACTAACATAAATGCTTTTTTATTTATGACATCGAACACGAGTGTGCGTGTTGCTACTTTAATGTATTTCATGTAAAATAATACTACATATTCAAATCTTTTTTTTAACTAAATTCAATCAAATTGGTCTAACATAACAAAAATAAGTTATAATTAATATTATTTTAAATCTTATTATTTAACTTGATTCATAAAAATACTTAGATATATAGGGTGTAATATTACTCTTTGCTGTATACTTCAACTTTTTTTAAAAAGAGCCCGTGTCATAAATCAAATTTGAAATAAATCTTACAAATGTAAGTTTTATTTTTAGTTATAATATGGCAATAAATAAAAAAATCAATTATTTTTAAAGATGTACGAATACTATGAATATATAAAATTATAAGAAAAAAAAAAACAATTACTTAAAAATATTCATAAAGATGAAGAATTGATTATATGTTCATCTACTCTTATTTTTTCAACAAAAAAAAAAATATTCAATAAATTATAGACTATATAATTACAATTACAAATCTGAATGAATGCTGAAAACAGAAACATAGACTTCTAAGTAATTTTTTTTCCCGGGCTTCAACTTCTAATTAATTTTTAACATGAATAGAACTCCAATTTTTTCTTTCCTACACAAAACCATGTCCCTGTTAATTTGCAGAGCATTTCCTTTATGTTTTTGACAGCCCAACACAGGACTCACGTCTTAGAAAACTTTTTTAACTTGCAAATTTCCTCACATATTTTCATGGTAAACTACCACAATTACCGTGCTTACCACGATCTTTTTTGATGCAACGTCATGTCGTCATCCACTCTTTTTTAAGATTCTCCCCATGCCACATGTCAAACGATCAAAATCTGACCACCCTTAGCTATCTTTTGCCAAGCCACTAAAAATTCACCTATATATACCACTAATTGTCAATTGAAACATCATACTACTAAGTACCATATCACTGCACAAACCTTAGCTTTTTGATCAGCATCTCCTAACAAGTATAGTGTCTGAGACTTTGTTAGGTCTTAATAATACAAAACCCTAAATTTTATTGTAGTGTTTCTTTTCGGAGACTGGAATTAAGATTGGAATTTAGTATTATGTTCGGTGATTAAAAATTAAAAATATTTCAGTTTTGAGACATAAATTTTAATCCTTTTAATATTTTAAAAATTAGAGATACAAAGGATTGAAATTTATAAAAATGAGAACTAAAATTTTAATAATATTTTTTTAATAACTAAAAATATTTTAATAAATATTCTTATTTCATATCCATATTTATCTTAAACTAAATATGATACTAAAATTTAACTCAATCTTATACATTCTATATCAAATATAATACAGAGACTTAATTTAATCTCAATTTTTCAGTCTCTGTCTTTCAATATCTGTTTTTCAGTTGCAGATTCTTTTTCAAATGCAGCCTGTAAATGACACTATGTTCTATATTTTCTTCAATGTGTATATATGTACGTGATAATATATTAACCATCCTTTCGATTATAGTTTTAATAAGCATTTTAATTGTAAATTTGTAATCACTATTGTCAACATCAGAAATTTCTCAGTTTTGTTCAATAGTCCCTCTTTGACTCTAATATGGATAATGTATATGATTGTTCATGGCTTCATAGCATTTTTTTAATTTTCTATTTGGACAATGTGTGGACAAGTTTCTTCAATTATGTCATCATGTGGCGAAATACCCATTGAATTATTTATAATTAATAATCTTAATAATATAAAAAACATAGAACTTTCCAAATTTTGTTGTGTAACGAGGTGATTCATCTAGACTTCTCAAACTTAGGTTTGGCCTTTGAGCAAGGACATTGCCTCATCAGAATGATAATATATTTTGTTTATGATATCATATTTTTTAGTAGGGATTTTGGATTAGAGTTCTATAAATGAAAAAAAGATTATTGAAATTTTTTTTATCCCTTATTTTATCGGATTTGTGTCAATTTCAATTTTTTAATTATAGTTTCAAGTAATCAATT
The DNA here is from genome assembly GCF_000816755.2 of Arachis ipaensis. Classification (NCBI taxonomy): domain Eukaryota; kingdom Viridiplantae; phylum Streptophyta; class Magnoliopsida; order Fabales; family Fabaceae; genus Arachis; species Arachis ipaensis. Next base: position 83,761,443 of record NC_029792.2, on the reverse strand, counting down.
TAGATTGGTCTAGTATTTACCTCACTAATTCAGTTAATCAAGTGTTAGAGGTTCAGATTCTGCCTTATGTATGCAGCATCTCACTAGTGAGTATCAGTTCTTAGTCTATCGAATTAAAAGATACAGAAAAAATATAGTTTTAGTTATAAAATTAAATAGCATTTAGGTTTAATAGGTAATGACTAGGCTCTAATAGCATTCTTGAATCTTACCCATTATTAAGTGATTAATCTTGTTTAGAAGTTAAGAGAAACTGGATTGTAACTATATATATGCTTATGCATGTTTGAATTCCAACAAACAATCTTTTTCTCTCCACAATTCTCTTCCATAGAGTGGGAGTTGAATTGGGTTAGAATAGGAATAAACAAACACAATACAAATTCTAGATTTTAAAATCGAGAAGAGTATCGACATTTGAAAAGGGAGTCATTCTCAATTTTTATGGACAATCTTCCGGAAGATATCTCAAAGAGAGAGATATTTAATTTGTTCAAATGGACAAGACGAATATACGATATATATCTATCAAGAAAGTAAAAGAGTGGTCAAATTTACTTATTTGTATTCATACGGTACATGACAAAGAAAGAAGCTTTGAAGACAATAGCAGAGATGAATCATATGGGATTGAGAGGAAAGAAAGTTTTGTATGGGAAGTAAAATATAGAAGGGGTACAGAAGTGAAATATAGTCCAGGAAATGGTAAATTCATTATCAAAAAGAAATCCTAACATTGGGGAGGCACCTCGAATGATTATCTCCAATTCAAAAGTAGTATTGACGGACAACACTCAAAAGAGTACAAAAGCAGAGGACCTCATGGTAATGGGTGGACAAAAAAGATAAAAGTCATCATAGTTAAGGAGAATATGAGTTGGCTACAGAGGAGTTTATTTGGAGGTACAACAGTAGCTATTGACCTGGGATTACTGAAGGCAAAGGTGCAAAGGGATTGGCCTCAGGTAGAACAAGTCCGAGAATTGGGGGCGTATAAGACTATGTTGACCTTTGACAGTGTGAAGAGTGCAGAAGATGCGTATACCTTTAAAATTAATAATCTGCAAAAAATGTTTCACACAATATGGAGATGGGACGAATAGGAGAGAAGCAAAATTAGAAGGGTGTGGCTAGAATGCAATGGAATTCCGTTGCATGCATGGTAGGGGGAGTTGTTTAAAAATATCAAGAGTCAATGGGGTGAAGTGGTTGAATGCGATAAGGCGATAGAATCGTGCAAGTCCTTTAGTGTTGGTCGTGTGTTGATTGATACGTATATAATGGACTTGATCAATGAATGGATTCATATAACAATTGGGACTAGTGATTTTAATGTGTTTGTGAAAGAAATTAGTAGTGATGTATATGGAGTGGCATATTCCTTGGAGTGTAATCATGTAATGGAAGGAAGAGATCATGTTTCAAAGAATGGGAAAGAAAAGCCTAGTATACTGGCTGGAAGCCACCATTGGAGGGTTGGGATGCGACGACCGAGATAGTGGTGAACGTGGTTAAAGAGTATGAGAAGGACAATGACAGGATAGTAATTCTAGATATGAATTTGAATGAATGGAATAAAGATAATTTAAAAAAGGAAATGGATCAAAAGGCATTAATGGGAGTTACTGAGGGTGCGGATTCTAAGATATTTGATGTGGCTAGTGAGGATTCTAACCAAACAATCTCTTGTAGTTATGAGTATAACGGTGGAAGATGAAATTTAAAGAGTAACACTAATAATAATGAGATAATGCGTGGAAGTGTGAGGCCCATTACAATAAATCATATGAGGAAGAGCTCAACATGTATTTTGGGCCAACAAATCATAAGCCCAAATGAAGAAAGGGACTACGGGCTAGTTTTGGACAAGTCTCAAGCAATGAAGCATGGGCTGGTCTTGGAGTGCACTGGTGCACGAAACTGGCTCCGCACGTTTCGCACAGATGGACTGGCAAGTATACCGCATCGTCCAAGTAATACCTCAGGTGAGTGAGGGTCGATCCCACAGAGATTGTTAGTTTGAGCAAGCAGTGGTTACCTTGCAGATCTTAGTTAAGTGGATAGAAATTATAGTTTGTCATGGAAAATTGATGAGCGGATAATTTATACGCTTTTTGGCATTGTCTTTACATAGTTTTTAGTATGATTTAGTTAGTTTTTAATATATTTTTATTAGTTTTTAAATAAAAATCACATTTCTGGACTTTACTATGAGTTTGTGTGTTTTTCTGTGATTTCAGGTAATTTCTGGCTGAAATTGCGGGACTTGAGCAAAAATCTGATTGAGAGGCTGAAGAAGGACTGCAGATGCTGTTGGATTCTGACCTCCCCTGCACTCGAAGTAGATTTTCTGGAGCTACAGAAACTCAAATGGCGCACTCTCAATTGCGTTGGAAAGTAGACATCCAGGGCTTTCCAGCAATATATAATAGTCCATACTTTGCCCGAGTTTAGACGACGCAAACTGGCGTTTAACGCCAGCTTTCTGCCCTGTTCTGGCGTTAAACGCCAGAAACAAGTTGCAAAGCAGAGTTAAACGCCAGAAACAAGTTACAAACTGGCGTTTAACTCCAAGGAAGACCTCTACACGTGAAAACTTCAATGCTCAGCCCAAGCACACATCAAGTGGGCCCGGAAGTAAATTTCTGCATCAATTACTTAATTCTGTAACCCTGGTAACTAGTTTAGTATAAATAGAACTTTTTACTATTGTACTCGGGGTCTTTTTCCCTATTTTCGAATTCATATGCCATTTGGGGAGGCTGGCCATTTGGCCATGCCTAGACCTTGTTCTTATGTATTTTCAACGGTGGAGTTTCTACACACCATAGATTAAGGTGTGGAGCTCTACTATTCCTCATGAATTAATGCAAAGTACTATTGTTTTTCTATTCAATTCAAGCTTATTCTTATTCTAAGATATTCATTCGCACTCAAGAACATGATGAATGTGATGATTATGTGACACTCATCACCATTCTCACCTATGAACGCGTGCCTGACAACCACTTCCGTTCTACATGAAAACAAGTTTGAATGCGTATCTCTTAGCCTCCATTCCAAAAGATCGGAGTCTTCGTGGTATAAGCTAGAATTATTGGCGGCCATTCCTGAGATTCGGAAAGTCTAAACCTTGTCTGTGGTATTTCGAGTAGGATCTGGGAAGGAATGACTGTGACAAGCTTCAAACTCGCGAGTGTTTGGCATAGTGACAGACGCAAAAGAATCAATGGATCCTATTCCAACATGATCGAGAACCGACAGATGATTAGCCGTGCGATGACAGCTCATGTGGACCATTTTCACTGAGAGGATGGGATGTAGCTGATGCACAGAAACTTGTCTCTCAACAAATTTCCCTTCGGCAAGTATACCGAATTGTCGTCAAGTAAAAACTCACAATAGAGTGAGGTCGAATTCCACAGGGATTGATTGGTCAAGCAACTTTAATCAGAGGAATGTTCTAGTTGAGATAAGCAGAAATTGAGTTGAGATTTGCAGAAAAGTAAATGGTGGGAAAGTAAATAACAGAAAATGTAATTGCTGGAAGTAAATGGCAGAATGTAAATGACGGAAAGTAAATTACAGAATCTTAAATGGGGATTTGGGAAGATGAGCATAAAAGTAAATGGAAGATAATAAAGAGAATGGGTAAGATCAGAATTGGGGGATTCATTGGGCTCAGGAGATGTTGTATTCTCCGGATCAAGTTCATTCTCATCTCTTCCTCAATCAATGCATTCATTGATCTCCTTGGCAATCTTAAGTGATTGGATTCCAATTTCTTGGCAACCCAATCTCTCTAAACTTGAACAGTTGCCCAATTCCTTGATTTAATTGCTCATGAGAAGAGATGAAGTATGGTCACTGATTATACCACATGCATTCCCAAATCAAAGTATTGGTAGGATTATATGTCACTATATCCATCTAAACCCCAATTTGGTCCAACATGAGAAAGCATTTCTAGTATGATCTCTTCATTCCTCTTCCAAGGTTCTGAAGAGATCCAAGTATGAATAGCTTCTTTTCCAAGACAACTACCCAATTGGATAAAGATTGAAAGCTTCCTAGTAAAATCAAGAGAAAAGAAAGAAGAAGAATAATGAAAACTATTATTGATCCATCAAATTACAACAGAGCTCTCTAACCCAATGAAAGGGGTTTAGTTGTTCATAGATCTGGGAATGGAAAGCAAAAATGAAAAGTGCATTCTAAAATTAAAACTAGAAGTTGCAGAAAAAATAAAATATACAGAGTGTAGTTCTCCAAAATGCCCAAAAGCTTTTCTTGCTAGTTCAAAACTACTCCTATATATACTACTCTTCAGATCTTCTAGTTGGCTCTTCAAGTCTTGGATATGGGCCTTCGATCTTGAGTTGAAGCAGTTACAATCTTCAGTGGGCTCAGCTTTGCTTGCAGAAAAAGTGTGAGTTAGGCATGGACGTTAGTTAGGACGTTAGTGGTGTTAACGTTAAGTGAAAATGTGGGTTCGAGAACGTTAGTGACGATCCCCTTTTTCACTAACGTTCCAAAAGGCCATACATAAGCCACGTTAAGAGCCACATTAATCTAATTAACGTGAACTCTAATGCAGGGAAAAGAGGCAATTAGCAACGTTATTGGAAAAGGCGAATGCCAATAACGTTTGCGAAGGACCAAGAGGCAACGTTAGTGGTCACGTTAAAACCACTAACGTGAAGGGTAACGTGGAGCAAGGAGTGATAGGCCAACGTTAGTGACAAAGGTGAGTGTCACTAACGTTGGCAATTTCTTCCTCCTCCCACGTTAGAGTTCACGTTAATTAGATTAATGTGGCTCTTAACGTGGCTTATGTATGGCCTTTTGGAACGTTAGTGGTGTTCACTTTTTCCACTAACGTTGGAGCTCCTATTTTCTTTCCACGTTAGCTCCCACGTTAATGTAACTAACGTGGCAACTAACGTGGGCTATGATGGCTTTTGAAGGCATTACTGGCGATCACTTTTCTCATTAACACCACAAGCTTATGCCCATTCCACGTTAGTGGTCACGTTAATTAGACTAACGTGGCTACTAACGTGGTTCTTCCTTGCTTCCTTTGTCCTAAAATTAAGCAAATAAAGTGCATCAAAGCTCTATTCCAAGTCATGAGATCATGCATTATCCAATTTGTCATTCAATTCATGCATAATTCTCATGAAATCATGTAAAGTTCACAATATTTGCTTGAATTAAGATGTAAGTGTATTTCTACCCAAAACTTGCTTATTTACTAAGAAAATGCATGAAACTACCCTAAAACAGTAAAGAAAAGTTCAGTGAAACTGGCCAAAATGCCTTGGCATTACAACACCAAACTTAAAGCTTGCTTGTCCCTAAGCAAGTACTGAAACATCAGAATGATGAATGAAAGAACGAAAGAAACAAGTTCTTATTATAGAAGTAAAGCTCTTGGTTTATGGGGTTTCATGCATAGCAACTTAGGTTCATTCCTTTACTGGTTTCCAGGTCCTTATCATGCTCTTGAATACTTGCTTGGTTGCATCCTATGAGATCTTTATTCTTTGATCCTTCCTTTTTTTTTCTCAGGGTTTATTGCATCCTTAGGCTAAGTGCTCTGTGAGGGGGCAACTCTTTAAAGTAAGCTTTCAACCACACTCCCGAACCAGTTGGTTCAACGTGCTAGGTGTTGAAACACCCCTAAGGACTTACTCCCTCAAGTCTCTCTCCCCCATACATGCACACCACAGGCACATAGTTTGTTATTTTCTTTCTTTGAGGCCTTGGTGTCCAGCACCTCTTTGGGTTACTAAATGTTCTGTAGCAAAAGTTGCTCTTGATAGTGGACTTTCAACTGATAATACCCGGTTAGTTAACCCAAGTTACCAAGTGATAAGGCACCCCTGAGAGCTTAGTCATCCAAGCATATCCTTTGCACAGGAGCACCACAGACATATGCCTTAGTATTCAAACCTTTGGTGCCTAGCCTTATTTCTTATTATTTTTCTTTCTTTTTCAAACTCTTATTGTTCTTTCTCTTTTTCTTATTAGGATCTTGTTGTTTGGCTAGTCTCATAGGATGTGTTTCAAGCATGTACTTCAATACAGATAAGTGCCCTCATACCTTATAGGTGATCCAACTTAGCTAATCTATTACCACACCACAAACCTTGAGGACTTATTTCACCATATGAACCCTACTCTAGTTTCTTTCATAACATTCTCTTTTATTGAATTCAAAGGCCAAGCATACAAGTAAGTAGGATGAAAATGAAAACAGGTAACTTGGACCAGCACACATAGACTTAATAACTGAAAATGCTAAAGACCGAATTGAAAATTCCTAAGCTACTATGGAAGCATGTTCTATTTCATACATGATTTTCCTTATTTAGACTTGAAAAAGATAAAACGAAGAGGGAACTCCACCACCTTTTACTCATGGGGCTGCCCATGCTCTCTCTCTTGTTTGTCCTCTTTATGTCCTTCTTGAGTGCTTGACCCCCATTTCCCTTTGAAGACATGTGTATAGTCCCCATTTTTGAAGTGGCCGAACCCTCCTTCTTCACTTGTCCCATCAATTTCTCTTTAATCCTTCCTTTAATTCCTATACAAGACTGATAAACCCCGATTTTGTGGTTTATCTTGTGCTTAATTTGGGTGGTTTTATCAATTTTTCTCACATTTATTCAATGAAATAGCATGGTTTTGCAATTCTCCCTTGATTTGTGCTTAAATGTGAAAACATGCTTTTTAGACCCTAAAATTGATGATTTTAATTCACTTTAATTCCATTCGATGATTGATATGTTTGTTGAGTGATTTCATGTTCATAAGGCAAGTATTGGATGGAAGAAGTGAGGAGAAAAGCATGCAAGTGGGAAAACTCATGAAGAAATGAAGGAACTGTAAAGCTGTCAAGTCTGACCTCTCCGCACTCAATCAACCATAACTTGAGCTATAGAGGTCCAAATAAGGCGGTTCTAGTTGCGTTGGAAAGCTAACATCCGGGGCTTCAAAATGATATAAAATTTGCTATATGTTGCTTCGCGTTAAGGGGCACGCACGCGCCATGTACGCATGCGCACCGATTGAGCACGTGGTCCACTAAAGTGAAATCGCCCCCAGCGATTTCTGAAGCATTTTAGGCCCAACCCAACTCATTTCTAATGCTATTGAACCCAAGGATTGAAGGGGGAATGAACCAAGTAGTCATAGTTTAGTTTCCATCATGTTTTAGGTTAGGATTCTAGAGAGAGAAGCTCTCCCTTCTCTCTAGAATTTAGGGTAGTTTAGGTTTACTTTTCTTAAATTCATCTTTCAATTCTTGTTTTGATTTAGTTTTCTTTTTTAATTTCTTGTTGTTACATCTTTGTTCTTCTAGTTCTTGTTGTTAATTTCCCTATTTTTCCATTTTTATGTTTATGAACCATTGTTGAATTTTGATTTCTTTTAATGCAATTTTATATTTCCATGTCTCTTTTATGTTTATCTTGATTGTTATTATTGATTTCTTGCTTATGTTAGTTATAGGTTTCATTAATTCTTGCATATTATGATGTTTACTTTTCTTGCACTCTTAGTATTTGTTAAAATGTTTCTTCTAGTTTTTGAGTAGTTTTCTTTGCTCTTGGCCTAGGCTAAGGGAATTGAGTGACCTTGAGTCATTGGGTCTCATTGAATTGGTTATTTGAGAACCCTTGGTGATCAATTTGATACTCATTGACGCCAACCCACTACTAATCTAATTAGTAGGTAGGTTGGGACTTATGGGTTGATGTGATCAAAGCCATTTGACGTACTTCAAGTCTAGGAGTAGATATTACGTACTTAAAACTTTTGGAAGTAGACTTAATGAGCTTGGCCTCTCATAATTATCAATGTTTGGTATGTAGACAAGGATGGTGATCTCAATTACCTATGTCTAGCCAAGAGTTCTTTTCCATTTATTTTGTTAGTTCATTGTTCATTTACTTTTCTTGCCCTTTTACAAACAAAACCCCTTGATCCCCATAGCCAATAATTGAGCATTTCATTGCAATTCCTTGTGAGATGATCCGGAGTCTTAATACTTCGGTTAATTCTTATTGGGGAATGTTAATTGTGACAACCAATATTTTTGATTGGGAGGATTGTTTATTGGTTTGGAAACTATACTTTACAACGAGACTCCATTAGATAAATTCTAAACCGTCAAGAATTCGTTCATCAAAATGGCGCCGTTGCCGGGGAGTTGCAATGGTGTTATGTTATTGGCTATTGTGAATATTGTGAATATGTTTGCTTTTTGCTTATTTGTTAATTTTTGCTAGCTTTAGGACTTTGTTGCTTATTTTTATTAGCTTTTGTTTTTATTTTTTTCTTTCACTATGAATTCTCATCACTTTGGCTATGAGTTTGGCTCAAATTATGTTGTAGGAAATGGGAACTATAATGACAATATGCATCAAGGATGGAATAATCAAAGGTGGGAGGAGCCTCAAAGGATTGATCACCCTTCTTGGCAACAACAACCTCCGGATTCTTATGGGTATAACTCTCATCCTAATGCATGTCAATCCACTGGCTATGGTGAACTCCCTTGTGACTTTCAAGAACCAACACCATATGCCTATGAGCCATATCCTCAATGTAGCCACACGTCTTACTCACAGGCCCCCTACCACCAAACACCTCCATATGATCCTAACTCATATCCACCATACCAACTACCTTATGAACCATATGCACCACAATTCCAACACAACTACTCCCAAGAACCACCTCCATATATACCATCTCCATACCCTTACCAAAATGAACCACCTTCCAACTATAATGCCTTCCCCTTAAACAATGAACCTTCTCTTCCACCATCACTTCCCGATGAAGCCCCCATGCAGGAATTGAGAGATCTTGAATCTCATATCTTAAGGCGACAAGAGGAGGATGAAAAGAAGTTTAAAGAGCTAGGAGCCAAGATGGTTATCTTAGTGGAAGCCGTGAGCAATATGGCCTCCTCTCGACTAAGCCTAAGCAACCAAGACACTCCCATTGACGAATGTGGAGAGGTAATTAAGGAGTCTATTGAGGGAGTGAGTTTAGAGCTTCAAGGTGAAGAAGAGGAGTTGAAGCAAGAATTGTCACAAGAGGAAGAGGAGACAATTGAGCCGGAAGGATTGGTTGAAAACATAGGAGATGTTGGAAGTCCATGGGGATGTAGCATTAGAAAGACTTCTCCCAAGAAGCTTGATATTGATGTTGAGGAGGGTGTACAACCTCCAAAGCATATCTTGATTGAAGACTTTGAAGAGGTTGATCAAGAGATGGATTCAATCATTGAGGAGTTCCTATCTACAATTGAATTCTCTCCCATTGGGCTTGACATGGAGATCAAAGAAAAAGATTCCTCACCTCCTATGCCCTTGGTAAGCAATGAAGAAGAGATTGAATTGGAAGGAAGCTACCAAGAGGAAGAGGTTGAAATTGAAGAAGCTTGTGAAGAGGTGGAGGTAGTCAAGAAGGAGCACAAGGGCGTAGACCTTGCATTGGCTAAGTGTGGGGAGGTCCCCCTTCCTAAGTCACCATCCTACACAACATTCAAGTGGGTGAAATTCTTATCCCTAAGCTTTGCTTTCTCGCTTGAATATGGTTTGATTGAAAATGATGGTCAACTTAGAGCTCTTTGTGGAGTTAAGAGTAGGAGAGAATTGTGTAGTGGTTGGAAACATCATTCTAAGTTCATAATGGTTGTATGCTCGAAGTCAAATGACAATGGTTGGTGTAGAACCAAATTGCATGGATCTAGGAGAATGTTTGGAGGTCTAATTGAGAATTCACAAGCCTTGCCACCCAATTGGAATCATGATAATCAATTTGAAGATGGGTGTCAAAACAAAGTGTGGGATCCTGGATCGCACAAGGAGAATCAAATTTGGGAGCTCATGGTTTGTGAAGAACTCCATCTAAGCTTGAAGATATTAAAATTGAAGAATGGAGCGTATTGGAGACTCAAGCATTGGTGGATGTTCAAGGATAGCTTCAAGTACAAGCCACCTTAAGAGGAGCTCCCCATAAGTCCAACTTAAGGACAATAAACAAAAGTGCTAGGTGGGAGACACCCCACCATGGTAAACTCTTTCCATTCTCTTGTGTATATAATCAATGAATGCATTGAGTTGCCATTGTTAGGTAGTTTTCTTCTTTTCATAATTTTGCATGTCTTGCTTTGATTGATTGCTTATTAGATTCATGCTTTGATTAGAATAGTTATTTTTGAATTGCATTTTGCTTGTAGTATAAGTTTTATTTTTAGTGTATTTGAAATTTTTTCAAAAACCAAAAAGATTTTTTTTGTTAAATTTGATTTTTGATTGTTTTAGAATGCTTATAGATTAGGAGAGTGCCCTGTTTTTGAAAAAAAAAGGGGCATCCGCGCGCAAGCACGCTGTGCGTGCGTGTGCCGGTGGTGTATATCGCACTCCTGGTACAAAAACCAGAGAGTTGTGCCAAAGTTGTGCCCACTTTGCGCTACAACCTGACGCGCCAGCGTACATGACGCGTCCGCGTTGGTCGCCATCTTCACATCCACGCGTATGCGTGCTATGCGCGTACGCGTCGCTTGTCCCGTCTGCCCACCTGCGCGCACGCGTGCGTGACGCGTACGCGTAGCCTTCCGCGCCTTGTTTCTCCCCTGTTTTCTTTCTTCCTTCTTCTTTCTTCTTCTTTCTTCCTTTCTTACTTTCTTTCCCTTCTTCTTTTCTTTTCAAAAATTCCACTTTTTATTTTTCTTATTTTCATCTTCTTTATTATGTTGCATTTGCATATTAATTTTGTTTTTATAAATTGTTCTTATTTTCTTTTCTAAGTTCTTGTTTTAATAATGGTGTTGGATTCTTATATTCAATTGTTGAGGATTTCTTGGTTAATCTTGGTGCTTTGTGACTTGTTTGACATTAATTGTAATATTTGCTCTACACACAAGATTAGTGCTTTAGTCCTTCCTGACTCATGATCTCTTGTTTTTATACTTCATCATCATTGAGTTAGGATGGGACCAAATGCTCTCACGCTTACCACTAATCTTGTTTGTGTCAATTATTGATTAAGCTTGATGTTCAATATGCTCTTCATGCTTTAACTTGTTCTTGCATCAAGTATTAGTTGATATGCCCTTTGCCTATATTGCTTTCTCACTTACATGTGTAGCTAACATGTAGTGAGAACCTTACTCTTATTTGGCATTAGCCCCCGCCTATGTTCTACTTGCTTTTATGTCTTTGATGTAGGCTTAATTATCCTTCTTTCTCTTTCCTTTTAGGTTGGCCACCAAGAAGGAAAGGAATGGAAAGGCTTCTAAATGGGACAACAAACAAGTTCATCCGCACAACCTTTTGAAGGAGCTCATCAATTATAGCAACCCGTCTACCTTGCTCTCCTTTGCATGCACCGAGGACGGTGCAAATTTCTAAGTGTGGGGAGGTTGTCCGACCGACCTCCATGGGTAACAACTTCCTTTTTCAACACTAATTTTTAATTTTTGTCTTTGTTAGATTAGTTGTTGCATTGCATGATAGATTGCATGTTAGTTAGAATTTGTATATATTTTTACCACTTCCTTTTTATGTTAGTACTACTTGGTTAGGGTGATGATTTCTTTTCCAAGAAACTGTTTTTAGGGCACCCTACCAATTTGAAAAATTTTTTTTTGTGAACTTGCTTGAAGAATTTATTTTAGAACATGGATTTTGAGCTAAGAACACAAGCATGTGAGTTTTGAGCCTAATTGTATGGTTACATCTTATAACCACTTATTTTCATTCTTGTGTGCATTGTTCTCTTTCTATGATTGTGATCTTTGATTTGTTTGATTCTATATGTCCATTATTCCATGTATACATGCATTTATATGATTGAGGCCATTATTTTATTTTAGCTCACTTACCCAAATAGCCTACCTTTCATCAACCATTGTTTGCCAAATTTGAGCCTATTTAATCTCTTTTGTTCTTAATTTTAGCACATCACTACCCCTAAGTGAAAAACAATAAATATCCCTTAATTTGGATCTTTGATTAGCTTAGGCTAGTGAAGGTGTGTATCATTTGGGTATTGGAAACTTGGAACATTGGTTGAGGGGAAAGTGTGTTTTTATATTTTTGTTGAAGATTTTTGGGAATTGGGTACACGCTTATGCATTAAATACGTAAAACCATATGCATTGATACGTTTGTATATACTTTGAAAAAAAAATATGTTAAAAAAAAATTGAAAAAAAAAATATAAAAAAAATAAATATAGAAAAAAAAGAGAAAAAGAAATAAAAAGGGGACAAAAATTCCCCAAAGTAAAGTTCAATAAAAATCAATGCATATGGAATGTGAATTAAAGAGAATGCATGAGTATGTGAAAAAGTGAGAATCATGGGTACCTAGGTTGTGTATTAGAGTTGTATAGGTTGTTATATGTGTTTGGTGAGAGCTTAGGTTAATCAAAGATTCAAAATTTAAGCTCACTTGACCATATGCATCCTTACCTTTACCCTAGCCCCATTACAACCTATGAATAAGTCCTCATGATGAATGTATGCCTGCATTGAATAATTGTTGATTGTTAGATGAAAAACAAATCTTGGAAAGCATGAGTAGAAGAGAATTTAGTGATCAACCCTATACACTTGAGCGACTAGAGCGGATACACATCCGGTGAGGGTTCGATGCTCAATTCCTTGTTCCCGGCTTTCATAAGCTTTCTTCTTGCAAGTCTACTTGTACTTTATTTTGATATTCGAATTGGTAGAGTTTGTGAGTCGTCATATGACCTTTTCCCTACTTGCTTATATATGTTCTTGGAGATTGATTTACTTTTAACCAAGTAGGTAGAATCATATTGCATTTAGCTGCATGCATGTAGATAGGTTTATGTAGTTTATTTGCATTGAATAAATGTTCATACCCTTTTCTTGTCCTTCTTTATTCTTAGCATGAGGACATGCTTAGTTTAAGTGTGGGGAGATTTGATAAACCCCGATTTTGTGGTTTATCTTGTGCTTAATTTGGGTGGTTTTATCAATTTTTCTCACATTTATTCAATGAAATAGCATGGTTTTGCAATTCTCCCTTGATTTGTGCTTAAACGTGAAAACATGCTTTTTAGGCCCTAAAATTGATGATTTTAATTCACTTTAATTCCATTCGATACCTTGATATATTTGTTGAGTGATTTCATGTTCATAAGGCAAGTATTGGAAGGAAGAAGTGAGGAGAAAAGCATGCAAGTGGGAGAACTCATGAAGAAATGAAGGAACTGTAAAGCTGTCAAGTCTGACCTCTTTGCACTCAATCGACCATAACATGAGCTATAGAGGTCCAAATGAGGCGGTTTTAGTTGCGTTGGAAAGCTAACATCCGGGGCTTCAAAATGATATAAAATTTGCCATATGTTGCTTCGCGTTAAGGGGTGCGCACGCGCCATGTATGTGTGCGCACCGATTAAGCACGTGGTCCACTAAAGTGAAATCGCCCCCAACGATTTCTGAAGCATTTTGGGCCCAACCCAACACATTTCTGATGCTATTGAACCCAAGAATTGAAGGGGAAATGAACCAAGTAGTCATAGTTTAGTTTCCATCAAGTTTTAGGTTAGGATTCTAGAGAGAGAAGCTCTCCCTTCTCTCTAGAATTTAGGGTAGTTTAGGTTTACTTTTCTTAAATTCATCTTTCAATTCTTGTTTTGATTTAGTTTTCTCTTTTAATTTCTTGTTGTTACATCTTTGTTCTTCTAGTTCTTGTTGTTAATTTCTCTATTTTTCCATTTTTATGTTCATGAACCATTGTTGAATTTTGATTTCTTTTAATGCAATTTTATATTTCCATGTCTCTTTTATGTTTATCTTGATTGTTATTATTGATTTCTTACTTATGTTAGTTATGGGTTTCATTAATTCTTGCATATTATGATGTTTACTTTTCTTGCACTCTAAGTGTTTGTTAAAATATTTCTTCTAGTTTTTGAGTAGTTTTCTTTGCTCTTGGCCTAGGCTAAGGGAATTGAGTGACCTTGAGTCATTGGGTCTCATTGAATTGGTGATTTGAGAACCCTTGGTGATCAATTTGATATTCATTGACGCCAACCCACTACTAATCTAATTAGTAGGTAGGTTGGGACTTATGGGTTGATGTGATCAAAGCCATTTGACGTACTTCAAGTCTAGGAGTAGATATTACGTACTTAAGACTTTTGGAAGTAGACTTAATGAGCTTGGCCTCTCATAATTATCAATGTTTGGTATGTAGACAAGGATGGTGATCTCAATTACCTATGTCTAGCCAAGAGTTCTTTTCCATTTATTTTGTTAGTTCATTGTTCATTTACTTTTCTTGCCATTTACTTTTCTTGCCCTTTTACAAACAAAACCCCTTGATCCCCATAGCCAATAATTGAGCATTTTATTGCAATTCCTTGTGAGATGACCCGGAGTCTTAATATTTCGGTTAATTCTTATTGGGGATTGTTATTTGTGACAACCAATATTTTTGATTGGAAGGATTGTTGATTGGTTTGGAAACTATACTTTACAACGAGACTCCATTAGATAAATTCTAAACCGTCAAGAATTCGTTCATCAAAGGCAAAGGAATAAAATTAATAACATTGAAAGTTGGTGGCAAAATTAGAAAATGGGATAACTACTTTTTAAAATTTTTGTTTTTAACTAACTAAGTGCTATTCATGAATGCAAATCAACTGACATGATATGAATTGCATTTATGTTCTCTTAGTGTGTCTTGAACACCAAACTTGTTCTTCACTATATGTTGCATACAATTATTCATTTAAGTGTATGTCAAAGTTGATTTGGAATTCATGAACCATGCTTTATTAACTACTTTAAAAGCATATAAAACATTGGTTGCCTCCCGTGAAGCGCTTCTTTAGCGTCACTAGCTTGACGTTCTGCCTTTGTCAGGGTGGTTGGTAATGCTTCAAATCTTCTTTCCTCGCAGTGAATCTATCTCCATTGGCTTCATTAAGGATCTCCACATGTTCTAAGGAGAGAATTCTGCTGACGATGAAAACTTTAGGCAGCTGAGATAGGATGGTGGGGAGATGAGGTGGAATAGCTGGGAGATGAGCTGAGATCACTTTATCCCCTGGAGAGAAATCCTCTGTAGGGATCTTTTTGTTCCTCCGTCCCCTTGGTGCCTTCTTCCTTGTTTCTTTTAATGTTACCCTGCTCTTTGTGGCCTCCTTTCCTAGGGAAATTTTGTTGCTGGTCTCATATGACTCTGGTGGGTTTGGCTCCTCTTGGGTTTCCTTTAGCTATTGCACCTTCTGACTGTTTTGTTTACCAACCAAAGGGATTTCAGGGTGTACTATTTGTGCTTCGGTGCTTGTTTCTTTCACCAGTGTATCATTGTGATCTTCCCTTGGTTCCTCGTTTTCTTGATCTGCTTCTTGTGAGGGTTTGAAGACATTGAATGTGAGTTGTTCATCATGTATCCTCAGTATTAGCTCTCCTTGCTCCACATCTATAAGTGCTCTGGCTTTGGCTAGGAATGGTCTTCCCAATATGATTGGGTGGAGGTGACTCTCTTCCATTTTCAATATGACAAAGTCTGTGGGAAGGAAGTAGTTCCCAACCTTTACCAACACGTTTTCAACCACTCCTACTGCTTGTTTTTGAGTTTTATCAGTCAGCTTGATGACTACGTCTGTGGGCATTAGCTTGTTGATCTGCAGCTTCTTCATGAGGGATAAAGGCATTAAGTTGATGCTTGCTCCCAGGTCATAGAGTCCTTTATCAAACCTTATTTCTCCTATGGCACAGGGGATGTGAAAACTCCCTGGATCCTTCCTTTTTGTAGGCAACTCTGGTTGAATGAGAGCACTGCACTCCTTATTCATCATTATTGTTTGCCCTCCTTTGAGTGAGCTTTTCCTGGTTAGTAGCTCCTTCATACACTTAATGTATGAGGGCATTTGTTGGAGAGCCTTGATAAATGGTATGTTTACTTGAAGGGATGCAAACATGTCGAGGAACTTTGAGTATATTCTCTTTTCTACACCACCTTTGAGTCTCTGGGGAAAAGGTGCATAGAGTTTCAGAATCCCCTTCTGTGTAGTTTTGGTTTCTTGGTTACTCTCTTCTTGTTTATCTGCTGAAGTATCTCCAGAGTGTTCTAAGGGTTTGTTCAGCTCTTCCTCAGTCCCCTTATCACCTATAGTGACCATCTTGCATTCTTTCCATCTCACTTTCTTTGCTTCTCCTCTCGGGTTTTTCTCTGTGTCACTTGGGAAACTGTCAGTAGGTTTGGGAATCTTCTCAGAGAGGTATTGATGACAAGTCATCCTAGCCTATTTTAGCTAGTCTTTTTCTTTAGTTTTCATTAGAATTATGCACTTTCTTGAGCTACAAGCAAGCTAATTGAGTAGATTTTCATGTTTCCCTTGATTGAACCAACCATATATGAATTCATGCCATTTCATGAGGTTTTGTGCTATATTTGTTGCATAGTATGAAAGAATGAATATCTCATGATTTTGAGCATAGCTTTGATTAGTTTGGTAGATTAATGATAGGTGAAGAAAGCTTGGAGAAAGGTTGAAACAAAGAGGAATGGCTAGAAGTGAAGAATGGAAGTTGATCCTGGAGGCATGAAGTTAGCCCCAACGTTAGCCCCCTAACTTGGAGGCTAACGTTGGCGCCACTAGCACTAAGCAAGGCCAACGTTAGGGTCAAAGTTAGACCCCTAACGTTGGCACCAACATCCAAACCAGAGAATTATGCTTGCTGCTATGGAAAGTTAGGGTCAAAGTTAGACCCCTAACTTTGGCCCTAACGTTGGGACCAACTATGGCTAACTTCAAAACCGGTTCAATTGGTTCACTTCGGTTCTTCTTCAAACTTCAAGAGCAATCAACCAAGGCCTCTTTCAACCCAATTCCACCAAGAACAAAGGCCCAACTCAAGGCTTGAAGATCATTTTGGGAAAGTGTATAAATAGGATAGAATTCAAGTTATTGAGAGAGCTTTCCTTTTAGAATTTTCATAATAGTTTTCGGAGAGCCTTTGAACTTGAGTGAACTTTAATTTCTTGCCTTCAATTTCATTTTACATTTGTCTTGGATCTTGTATTTAATTCTTGTTCTCTTTACTTTAATGCAAATTACATTCTGCAAGTCACAAATCACCCAACCAAATCTTGATTCGCTTGACTAAATTAACCACTAAACTAAAATTGCTCAATCCTTCAATCCCTGTGGGATCGACCTCACTCCCGTGAGTTTTTATTACTTGATACGACCCGGTACACTTGCCGGTTAGTTTTGGGTATTTTGGGAGAGATTTATATTTTCCACCAAAATATCTCATCAGGTATCCCACTTGAAATTCCAGCCTCTTGATGGTGTCTCCCTGGTTTTTGATATTGGCTCGCACCTCCTCCTTGAACACCTTATTATCTTGGATTTCCTTACATATGCCTTTAAGTAGAGTCTCGATTCTGGAGAGTCTATCTTCGGATGATGGTGAGTTGAGATTGGATGGATGAAAAGGGTCATTTTAGTTTTGATATGGATGTTGAGAGGTATTGTTAGGTGGGTGCTGATATGATCTCTATGTGGAATGTTGGTAAGCTGCATTGTTGTTGGGGTTGTGACGTCTCTGATCTTGGCCTTGATCTTATTGATTTCCCCACCCAAAGTTCAAGTGGTTCCTCCAACCAGGATTATAAGTTTTTGAGTATGGATCATGGGTCTGCCTAGGTGAGTTCCCAATGTAGTTGGCTTGTTCCTGATCACTCTCATCCTCTGCATTCACTCCTTCTTGAGCTGCTGATGAGGTGGTGACTGCTGCCACCTGGTTCCTTTCCATATTCTTGGTAAGGTCAGCCAGCTACTTGGTGATCATCTTGTTTTGAGCCAGCAGTGCATCCACATTGTTCAGCTCCATCACTCCTCTAGTATTGCCCCTTTCAGAAGCATAGAAGTAATCATTCTCAGCTACAGTCTCAATGACATTTATGGCTTCTTCAATGGTCTTCTTCTTGTTCAGAGATCCCCCGGATGAGTGGTCTACTGCCTTCTTTGATTCATAAGAAAGACCCTCATAGAAAATATGTAACTGCACCCATTCATTGAACATGTCTGGTGGGCACCTTCTTGTCAAGTCCTTAAACCTCTCCCATGCTTCATAGAGAGTTTCACCATCTTATTACCTGAAGGTTTGTACTTCAGCTCTCAACCTGTTAATTCTCTGAGGAGGGTAGAATCTTGCCAAGAATTTGTTCACCACATCTTCCCAGGTTGTTAAACTCTCCTTCGGGAAAGATTTCAGCCATTTAGATGCTTTGTCCTTGAGTGAAAAGGGGAACAAAAGCAATCTATTGGTGTCAGGATGAACACCATTCGACTTCACAGTATCACATATCCTTAGGAAGGTGCTGAGATGTTGATTAGGGTCTTCTTGGACACTTCCTCCGAATGAACAGTTATTCTGAACAAGGGTGATGAGTTGTGGCTTTAGTTCAAAGTTATTGGCATGTATGGTTGGCTTTTGGATGCTACTTCCGCAATTTTCTGGGTTTGGATTGATATAAGAGCCTAGAACTAATCTCTCTTGGCCAACATGATTTACTGGTCCTTCTCTGGCATGGTTGTGAGCCTCTTCTTCATGGTGGTTCTCCATATTCTCCTCCATGTTTGGTTCAAAATACTCCTCCTCTTCCTCAGCACCAACGACTCTCTTTCCTCTTGCTTCCCTCTTTAATCTAAGGAAGGTCCTTTCAGGTTCAGAATCAAAGGAAGTTGAAGCCCCGCTTCTTCTACCTGTCATACAACCAACAGAGCAAAAAGCAGGAAAGGGAATCGATGGAGCAGTTACTCCTATTAGGGGTGCTGTTAGTGTGAGTGATGGAATATATCAAACAGTTAGTGGGTTAGTGAACTGAATTGTAAAAAAAAAATGAAGATAACACCACAAACGGGTAAGGGGAAAAGGGAAGAAAATAACTAAAACTGAAAGTAAATCACTCAAATGAAATTAAATCAAACAAAGAAAAATGCTCAACCTAGTTATCCACCAATTTAATCATTGTTGATACAAAATTAATCCCCGGCAACGGTGCCATAAACTTGATGCACGGAAACTTGTCTCTCAACAAATTTCCCTTCGGCAAGTATACCGAATTGTCATCAAGTAAAAACTCACAATAGAGTAAGGTCAAATCCCATAGGGATTGATTGGTCAAGCAACTTTAATAAGAGGAATGTTCTAGTTGAGCTAAGCAGAAATTGAGTTGAGATTTGCAGAAAAGTAAATGGTGGGAAAGTAAATAACAGAAAATGTAATTGCTGGAAGTAAATGGCAGAATGTAAATGACGGAAAGTAAATTGCAGAATCTTAAATGGGGATTTGGGAAGATGAGCATAAAAGTAAATGGCAGATAATAAAGAGAATGGGTAAGATCAGAAATGGGGGATTCATTGGGCTCAGGAGATGTTGTATTCTCCGGATCAAGTTCATTCTCATATCTTCCTCAATCAATGCATTCATTGATCTCCTTGGCAATCTTAAGTGATTGGATTCCAATTCCTTGGCAACCTAATCTCTCTAAACTTGAACAATTGCCCAATTTCTTGATTTAATTGCTCATGAGAAGAGATGAAGTATGGTCACTGATTATACCACATGCATTCCTAAATCAAAGTATTGGTAGAATTATATGTCACTATATCCATCCAAACCCCAATTTGGTCCAACATGAGAAAGCATTTCTAGCATGATCTCTTCATTCCTCTTCCAAGGTTCCGAAGAGATCCAAGTATGAATAGCTTCTTTTCCAAGACAACTACCCAATTGGATGAAGATTGAAAGCTTTCTAGTAAAATCAAGAGAAAAGAAAGAAGAAGAATAATGAAAACTATTATTGATCCATCAAATTACAACAGAGCTCCCTAACCCAATAAAAAGGGTTTAGTTGTTCATAGCTCTGGGAATGGAAAGCAAAAATGAAAAGTGCATTCTGAAATTAAAACTAGAAGTTGTAGAGAAAGTAAAATATACAGAGTGTAGTTCTCCAAAATGCCCAAAAGCTTTTCTTGCTAGTTCAAAACTACTCCTATATATACTACTCTTCTGATCTTCTAGTTGGCTCTTCAAGTCTTGGATATGGGCCTTCGATCTTGAGTTGAAGCAGTTACAATCTTCAGTGGGCTCAGCTTTGCTTACAAAAAAAAGTGTGAGTTAGGCATGGACGTTAGTTAGGACGTTAGTGGTGTTAACGTTAAGTGAAAATGTGGGTTCGAGAACGTTAGTGATGATCACCTTTTTCACTAACGTTCCAAACCAAAAATGATCCACGTTAACTTCAACGTTAGTGGCACTAACGTGACCACTAACGTTGCCTCTTGGTCCTTCGCAAACGTTATTGGCATTCACCTCTTCCAATAACGTTGCTAATTGCCTCTTTTCCCCAGGTTAGAGTTCACGTTAGTATAACTAACGTGACCCTTAACGTGGGCATGCCTAAGCTTCGAGAGCGTTAGTGACACTTACCTTTGTCACTAACGCTCTAAACGCCCCTCCTTTCCACGTTAGAGTTCACGTTAATTAGATTAACGTGGTGGTAATTGCCATCTCCAACGTTAATGACAAAGGTGAGTGTCACTAACGTTGGCCTATCACTCCTTGCTCCATGTTACCCTTCACGTTAGTGGTCTTAACATGACCACTAACGTGGGCAATGTTGGCCTAGTCCAACGTTAGTGACAAAGGTGAGTGTCACTAATGTTGGCAATTTCTTCCTCCTCCCACGTTAGATTTCACGTTAATTAGATTAACATGGCTCTTAACGTGGCTTATGTATGGCCTTTTGGAACGTTAGTGGTGTTCACTTTTACCACTAACGTTGGAGCTCCTATTTTCTTTCCACGTTAGCTCCCACGTTAATATAACTAACGTGGGCTATGATGGCTTTCGAAGGCGTTATTGGCGATCACTTTTCTCATTAATGCCACAAGCTTATGCCCATTCCACGTTAGTGGTCACGTTAATTAGAATAACTTGGCTACTAACGTGGTTCTTTCTTGCTTCCTGTGTCCTGAGATCAAGCAAATAAAGTGCATCAAAGCTCTATTCCAAGTCATGAGATCATGCATTATCCAATTTATCATTCAATTCATGCATAATTCTCATGAAATCATGTAAAGTTCACAATGTTTGCTTGAATCAAGATGTATGTTTATTTCTACCCAAAACTTGCTTATTTACTAAGAAAATGCATGAAACTACCCTAAAACAGTAAAGAAAAGGTCAGTGAAACTGGCCAAAATGCCCTGGCATCAGTAGCCATTGACAACGGTGACGCCCAACATACAGCTTGCCATGGAAAGGAGTATGAATGATTGGATGAAAGCAGTAGGAAAGCAGAGGTTCAGAAGGAACAAAAGCAACTCCATACGCTTATCTGAAATTCTCACCAATGAATTACATAAGTATTTCTATCCTATTTTATATTTTAATTATATTTTAATTATTAAATCTCCATAACCATTTGAATCCACCTGACTGAGATTTACAAGGTGACCATAGCTTGCTTCAAGCCGACAATCTCCGTGGGATCGACCCTTACTCACGTAAGGTTTATTACTTGGACGACCCAGTGCACTTGTTGGTTAGTTGTGCGAAGTTGTGAAAAAGAATTAAGATTAGGAACGTGCGCACCAAGTTTTTGGCGCCGTTGATGGGGAAAGAACAATCATGATTTCATGCACCAAGTTTTTGGCGCCGTTGCCGGGGATTGTTCGAGTTTGGACAACTGATGGTTCATCATATTGCGCAGATTAGGTAATTTTATTTTAATTTTAAGCTTTTTGTTTTTATTCTTTTTATTTTCAAAAAAATTTTCAAAAAAAATATAAAAATTAAATTATTTTATGTTCTTCAGAATTTTTAAGAAAGAATTCTAGAGTTTCATGAGATATGTTGAATCCTGGCTGGCTGTTAAGCCATGTCTAATCTTTTGGACTGAGGTTTCAACTATCTTGAGAAGAGCTTCTTTGTCTTTCTCAGCAATTTAGCTGTTATATGTAATGTTCTGCTGAAGCTTGGCTGGCCATAGGCCATGTCTAGTGTTTTGGACCGAAGCTTTCACTGAAAGCTTGGCTGGCTAGTAAGCCATGTCTAATTCCTGGACCGGAGTTTTAGGCTGACATTGCATGATTCCTGGAATTCTTATTAGAAATTTTGAAATCCTTATTTTTCTTTTTTCCAATTAATTTTCGAAAAATACCAAAATTTTTTTTTAAATCATAAAAACAAAAAATTTGATGTTTCTTTTTTGAGTCTAGTGTCAATTTTTAAGTTTGGTGTCAATTGCATGTTTGTAATTTTTTTCTTAATTTTTGAAAATTCATCATATGTTCTTCATAATCTTCAAGTTGTTCTTGATGATTTTCTTTATTTGATTTTTGCATTTTTATGTTTTGTGTCTTTTCTTGTTTTTCATATGCATTTTCAATTTGTTAGTGTCTAAAGTTTGAAAATTTCTAAGTTTGGTGTCTTGCATGTTTTTCCTTTTCTTAAAAATTTTCAAAAATAAGTTCTTGGTGTTCATCTTGACATTCAAAGTATTCTTGGTGTTCATCTTGACATTCAAAGTGTTCTTGCATGCATTGTGTGTTTTGATTTATAATTTTCATGTTTTGAGTCTTTTTGTTGTTTTTTCTCTCTCCTCATTAAAAATTCAAAAATAAAAAAATATCTTTCCCTTATTCTCTCATAAATTTTCGAAAATTTGAGTTGACTTTTTCAAAATTTTTTTAAAAAAATTTAGTTGTTTCTTTTTAGCCAAGTCAAAATTTTCAATTTAAAAATCCTATCTTTTCAAAACTTTTTCAAAAATCAAATCTTTTTCAATTTTCTTCTTAATATTTTCGAAAATTTCAAAATGATTTTCAAAAATCTTTTTCTTATTTTTGTTTCATATTTTCGAATTCATTGCTAACTTTTAATATTTTGATTCAAAAATCTCAAGTTGTTACTTGCCTATTAAGAAAAGTTCAATCTTTAAACTTTAAAATCCTATCTTTTAGTTTCTTGTTAGTCAAGTAATCAACTTTAATTTTCAAAAATCAAAACTTTTTAATTTCCTTTTAAAATCTTTTTCAAATTAAATTTCAATCATATCTTTTTCAATTTCAATCATATCTTTTTCAAAATCAATTTCAAAATATTTTCTAACTTCTCACCCTTTCAAATTTGATTTTCAAATCTTTTTCAATTAACCACTTAACTTTTTGTTTGATTTTAAAAATTTACTATTTCAATCATATCTTTTTTAAAACCACCTAACTACTTTTCTCTCTCTTATTTTCGAAAATCACTAACCTCTTTTTCAAAAAAATTTCTTTTCATTAACTAATTGTTTTAAATTTTAATTTAATTTTATTTTCCTTCTTAAATTTTGAATTCTAATTAATAGTCAAAATAAAAACAAAAATATTTTTATTCCATTTTATTTAATTTTCAAATTCTTTCCCCTCTCATCTCTTTCTATTTATTTATTTATTTACTAACACTCCTCTTCCACTCAAAATTCGAACCCTCTCTTCTTCTCTGTGTTCGAGTTTTTCTTTTCTCCTCCTTCTATTCTTCTCCTCTTATACTCACATAAGGAATCTCTATACTGTGACATAGAGGATTCCATATTTTCTTATCTGTTCTCTTCTTTTTCATATGAGCAGGAACAAGGATAAGAACATTCTTGTTGAAGCTGACCCTGAACCTGAAAGGACTCTGAAGAGGAAGCTAAGGAAAGCTAAAGAACAACTCTCTGGAGAAAACCTGACAGAAATTTTCGAAAAAGAAGGAGACATGGCCGAAAATAATAACAATGGTGGAGATGCAAGAAAGATGCTTGGTGACTTTATTGCACCATCTTCTAACTTCTATGGAAGAAGCATCTCATTTCCTGCGATTGGAGCAAACAATTTTGAGTTTAAACCTCAATTAGTTTCTCTAATGCAGCAGAATTGCAAGTTTCATGGACTTCCAATGGAAGATCCTCATCAGTTTTTAGCTGAATTCTTGCAAATCTGTGACACTATCAAGACCAATGGAGTTGATCCCGAGGTCTACAGGATTATGCTTTTCCCTTTTACTGTAAGAGACAGAGCTAGAACATGGTTGGATTCACAACCTAAGGAACTCTTGGGATAAGCTGGTCAGTGCTTTCTTGGCCAGATTCTTTCCTCTTCAAAAGATGAGCAAGCTTAGAATGGAAATCCAAACCTTCAGACAGAAGGAAGGAGAATCCCTCTATGAAGCTTGGGAAAGATATAAGCAACTGATCAAAAGGTGTCCTACTGACATGCTTCCAGAATGTAGCATCATAAGTATATTCTATGATGGTCTGTCTGAGTTGTCAAAAATGTCATTGGACCATTCTGTAGGAGGATCTCTTCACGTGAAAACCCCTGTAGAAGCTCAGGAACTCATTGAAATGGTTGCAAATAACCAGTTCATGTACACCTCTGAGAGGAATCCTGTGAACAATGGGACGCCTCAGAAGAAGAGAGTTCTTGAAATTAATATTCTGAATACCATATTGGCTCAGAACAAAATATTGACTCAGCAAGTCAATATAATTTCTCAGAGTCTGGATGGATTGCAAGCTGTATCCAACAGTACTAAAGAAGCATCTTCTGAAGAAGAAGCTTATGTTCCTGAGAACCCTGCAATGGCAGAGGTGAATTACATGGGAGAACCCTATGGAAACACCTATAATCCTTCATGGAGAAATCATCCAAATTTCTCATGGAAGAACCAACAGAAGCTTCAACAAGGCTTCAATAATAATGGTGGAAGAAATAGGTTTAGCAATAGCAAGCCTTTTCCATCATCTTCTCAGCAACAGACAGAGAATTCTGAACAGAGCCATTCTGGCCTGGCAACCATAGTCTCTGATCTATCCAAGACCACACTAAGTTTCATGAATAAAACAAGGTCCTCCATTAGAAATTTGGAGGCACAGGTGGGTCAGCTGAGTAAGAAGATTACTGAAACACCTCCCAGTACTCTCCCAAGCAATACAGAAGAAAATTCCAAGAGAGAGTGCAAGGCCATAACCTTACTTGGTGTGGCCGAATGCCCAGAGGAGGAGGAGGAGGACGTGAATCCCAGTGAGGAAGACCTCATGGGACGTCCTTTGGACAGAAAGGAGTTTCCCTTTGAGGAACCAAAGGAATCTGATGCTCATACAGAGACCATAGAGATTCCATTGAACTTCCTTCTGCCATTCATGAGCTCTGATGAATATTCTTCCTCTGAAGAGGATGAAGATGTCACTGAAGAGCAAGTTGCTAAGTATCTAGGAGCAATCATGAAGTTGAATGCCAGTTTATTTGGTAATGAGACTTGGGAGGATGAACCCCCCATGTTCACCAATGAACTGAGTACATTAATGAGGCAAACTTTACCTCAGAAGAAACTAGATCCCAAAAAGTTCTTCATACCTTGTACCATAGGCACTATGACCTTTGAGAGGGCTCTATGTGACCTTGGGTCAGGGTTAAACCTTATGCCACTCTCTGTAATGGAGAAACTGGGAATCTTTGAGGTACAAGCTGCAAGAATCTCATTAGAGATGGCAGACAAATCAATGAAAAAGGCTTATGGACTAGTAGAGGACGTACTAGTGAAGGTTGAAGGCCTTTACATCCCTGCTGATTTCATAATCCTAGACACTGAGAAGGATGAGGATGAATCCATCATCCTTGGCAGACCCTTCCTAGCCACAGCAAAAGCTGTGATTGATGTTGATAGAGGAGAGTTGGTCCTTCAGTTGAATGAGGATTACCTTGTATTTAAGACTCAAGGTTCTCCTTCTGTAACCATGGAGAGGAAGCATGAGAAGCTTCTCTCAATACAGAGTCAAACAAAACCCCCACATTCAAACTCTAAGTTTGGTGTTGAGAGGCCACAACCAAACTCTAAGTTTTGTGTTAAGAGGCCCCAACCTTGCTCTGATTATCTGTGAAGCTCCATGAGAGCTCACTGTCAAGCTATTGACATTAAAGAAGCGCTTGTTGGGAGGCAACCCAATGTTATTTAATTATATCTATTTATTTTCCATTGCTATTTTATGTTTTCTTTAGGTTGATGATCATGTGAAGTCACAAAAACTACTGAAAAATCAAAAACAGAATGAAAAACAGCATTAAAAATAGCTCACTCTGGAGGAAGAGCTTACTGGCATTTAAACGCCAGTAAGAAGCATCAAACTGGTGTTTAACGCCAGAAAGAAGCATCAAGCTGGCGTTAAACGCCAGAAACAAGTACCAGACTGGTGTTTAACACCAGAACAGAGCATGGAATTGGCATTTAATGCCAAGAATGGGAGAAAAGCTGGCGTTAAACGCCAGAAACAAGCAGCAAGATGGCGTTTAATGCCAGACATGCATTCTAAGGGCATTTTGCACGCCTAAATAGAGCAGGGATGCTAAGTCCTTGACCCCTCTGGATCTGTGGACCCACAGGATCCCCACCTACCCTACCTCTTCTTCTCTCCTCTTCACACCTTTTCATAACACTAATCCATTTTCACATACTACATCCACCACTTCTCCCCCTTGGCCAAATACACCTTCTCCCGCCATCTCCTCCATTTTCTTCTTCTTCTACTACTTTCTTTTTTCTTTTGCTTGAGGACGAGCAAACCTTTTAAGTTTGGTGTGGTAAAAGCATTGCTTTTTGTTTTTCCATAACCATTAATGGCACCTAAGGCCAGAGAAACCTCAAGAAAGAGGAAAGGAAAGGCAATTGCTTCCACCTCTGAGCCATGGGAGATGGAGAGATTCATCTCAAAAAGGTAATCCCTGAGGTTCCTTTTAAGCTCAGAAAGAGCGAATCTTCGAAGATCTGACAAGAGATTAGAAGAAGAGGATGGGAAGTACTCTACAATCCTATTAACAAGTCGGAATCTTAATGGTTCAAGGGTTCTATGCAAATGCATGGATCACTAGGAACCATGATCAAAGTATGAACCTGATGAGCAGATTTATATGCTTTTTGGCATTGTTTTTAGTATGTTTTTAGTATGATCTAGTTAGCTTTTATTATATTTTTATTAGTTTTTAAATAAAAATCATATTTCTGGACTTTACTATGAGTTTGTGTATTTTTCTGTAATTTCAGGTATTTTCTGGCTGAAATTGAGGGAGCTGAGCAAAAATCTGATTCAGGCTGAAAAAGGACTGTAGATGCTGTTGGATTCTGACCTCCCTGCACTCGAAATGGATTTTCTGGAGCTGCAGGAGTCCAAATGGCGTGCTCTCAATTGATTTGGAAAGTAGACATCCAGGGCTTTCCAGCAATATATAATAGTCCATACTTTTCTCAAGGATAGACGACGTAAACCGGCGTTCAACGCCAGCTCCATGTTGCAGTCTGGCGTCAAATGCCAGAAACAGGTTACAAATGGGAGTTGAACGCCAGAAACAGGTTACAACCTGGCGTTCAACTCCAGAAACAGCCTAGGCACGTGAGAAGCTTAAGTCTCAGCCCCAGCACACACCAAGTGGGCTCCAGAAGTGGATTTCTACACCATCTATCATAGTTTAGTCATTTTCTGTAAACCTAGGTTACTAGTTTAGTATTTAAACAACTTTTAGAGGTCTATTTCGCACCTCATGACATTTTAGATCTGAACTTTATACTCTTTGATGGCATGAGTCTCTGAACCCCATTGTTGGGGGTGAGGAGCTCTGCTGTGTTTCGATGAATTAATGCAACTATTTCTGTTCTCTATTCAAACACGCTTGTTTCTATCTAAGATGTTTATTCGAACTTCAATATGATGGATGTGATGATCCGGGACACTCATCATCATCCTCAACCTATGAATGCGTGCTTGACAACCACCTCTGTACTACCTTCGATTGAATGAATATCTCTTGGATTCCTTAATCAGAATCTTCGTGGTATAAGCTAGAATCCATTGGCAGCATTCTTGAGAATCCGGAAAGTCTAAACCTTGTCTGTGGTATTCCAAGTAGGATTCAGGGATTGAATGACTGTGACGAGCTTCAAACTCAAAAGGGCTGGGCGTAGTGACAGATGCAAAAGGATCAATGGATCCTATTCCAGCATGAGTGGGAACCGACAGATGATTAGCCGTGCGGTGACAGCGCACCTGGACCTTTTTCACTGAGAGGACGGATGGTAGCCATTGACAATGGTAATCCACCAACACACAGCATGCCATAGGAGAAACCTTGCATGCGTGAAGAAGAAGACAGAGAGAAATCAGAGATTAAGAAGACAAAGCATCTCCAAAACTCCGACATATTCTCCATTACTGCAGAACAAGTATTTAATCCATGCTCTTTTATTCTTCGCAATTCATACTGATAATTATAATTGATTTCCTGACTAAGATTTACAAGATAACTATAGATTGCTTCAAACCAACAATCTCCGTGGGATCGACCCTTACTCACATAAGGTATTACTTGGACGACCCAGTGCACTTGCTGGTTAGTGGTACGAGTTGTGAAAAGTGTGATTCACAATTCGTGCACCAAGTTTTTGGCGCCGTTACCGGGGATTGTTCGAGCTTGAACAACTGACGGTTCATCCTGTTGCTTAGATTAGGAAGATTTTTTCTTTTGGGTCAGAGTCTTTTATTATTGTTCTTGTTAAAATTTTAGAATCCTTATTTTCTTTTTCAAAAAATTTTTCAAAACTTTATTTTTTATTTTATTTTATTTTATTTTTATTTTTACTAATAATTGAGTTGTTCTGTTTGAGTTTAGTTTTATATTTTAAGTTTGGTGTCAATTGCATGTTTGTATTTTCTTTTAAATTTTCGAAACTGTGTTCATTGTTCTTTCTAAATCTTCAAGTTGTTCTTGTTTATTTTCCTTGTTTGATCTTTAGTTTTTCTTGTTTTGTGATTTTTCTTGTTTTTCTTGTGCATTTTCGAATTATTAGTATCTAAAAAAAAATTTATTCTTAGTTATCAAAAATACTTCGTCAAAACAAGTGTTACATTTACAGCTCAATTGGCTAGAGCGTTGGTCTATGTTCTTGGTAATTAGGTATCTTCTTTTTAAAATCTTTTTCAAAATTAATTTTTCTTTGAATAAATCTTATTTTCAAAAAAAAAAAATAAATAAATAAATAAAAAAAATAAAAATATATTCTATTTGCTATTCATATCAATTCCTTTTTTTTTTTCCATCATGGATCTAAGTAGAATTGAACAGTCCAGAAGGACTCTGGGGTCATATGCCAACCCCACTACTGCTTCATATGGGAGTAGTATCTGTATACCTTCCATTGGAGTCAGTAGCTTTGAGTTGAATCCTCAGCTCATCATCATGTTGTAACAAAGTTGCCAGTATTCCGGTCTTCCACAGGAATAACCTACAGAGTTTCTGGCACAGTTTTTATAGATTGCTGACACAGTACATGAT
Organism: Arachis ipaensis; assembly: GCF_000816755.2. Taxonomy (NCBI): domain Eukaryota; kingdom Viridiplantae; phylum Streptophyta; class Magnoliopsida; order Fabales; family Fabaceae; genus Arachis; species Arachis ipaensis. Next base: position 83,732,004 of record NC_029792.2, on the reverse strand, counting down.
AAAGAAGTAGATCAGGATGTCTACAGACTATTACTGTTTCCATTTACTGTAAAAGATCAAGCTAAGAGGTGGTTAAATAACCAACCTAAAGCTAGCATAAAGACATGGAAACATCTGTCAGAAAAATTCTTGAATCAATACTTCCCTCCCAAACGGATGACACAGCTAAGGCTGGACATCCAAGGCTTTAAAACAAGGAGATAATGAATCTCTTTATGATGCTTGGGAGAGATACAGAGAGATGCTAAGAAAATGCCCCTCTGAAATATTTTCAGAATGGGTGCAGTTAGACATCTTCTATTATGGGCTTACAGAGAAAGCTCAAACTTCTCTAGACCACTCAGCTGGTGGGTCTATACATATGAGAAAGACAATTGAAGAAGCTCAAGAGCTCATTGATACAGTTGCCAGAAATCAGCATCTGTACCTAAGCAGTGAATCTTCCATGAAAAAAGAGGCTAAAATAGTAACTGCTGAACTCAGTCCTGCAGAACAACTTACTGAATTTAATCAGCAATTAGATTTTCTAACAAAACAGCTGGCCGAATTCAAGGAGATATTACAAGATACAAGAAGGGCTAATATAAACATGGAAATACAGTTGAGGCAAACAGAACAACAGTTATCAAAACAAATAACAGAAGAGTGCCAAGCAGTTCAATTAAGAAGTGGGAAAACATTAAATACCCCACTTCAAGGTAGTAGGAAGCCAAGAAAAGAACAAACTGCTATCCAAAATCCCTCTGAGGACAGTAAGAGCCCGGAGAGGAATAACTCTGGCGTTCAAATGCTAGAAACAGGCAAGGACTTGGCGTCAAATGCCCAATGGAAGCTCAGTTCTGGCATTCTAACCCTGGCATTCGAATGCCAGTGAGGGATCAGACATACACAAGTGCTGATAACAACCCCTCTAAAAAGGCTTCTCAAACCACCTCTGTAGGAAATAAACCTGCAGCAACTAAGGTTGAGGAATATAAAGCCAAAATACCTTATCCTCAAAAACTCCGCCAAGAGGAGCAGGATAAGCAATTTGCTCGCTTTGCAGACTATCTCAGGACTCTTGAAATAAAGATTCCGTTTGCAGAGGCACTTGAGCAAATACCTTCTTACGCCAAGTTCATGAAAGAGATCTTGAGTCATAAAAAGGATTGGAGAGAAACTGAAAGAGTTCTCCTCACTGAAGAATGCAGTGCAGTCATTCTGAAAAGCTTTCCAGAAAAGCTTAAAGATCCCGGGAGCTTTCTGATACCATGCACATTAGAGGGTAGTTGCACCAAGACAGCTTTATGTGATCTTGGGGCAAGCATCAACCTAATACCGACATCCACTATT
>NC_029792.2:83730234-83730653 GCF_000816755.2 Arachis ipaensis | reverse complement strand
ACCTTAAGGGCATAAGCCCAGCTAGATGTATGCACAAAATCCTATTGGAGGATGATGCTAAGCCAGTGGTTCAACCACAGAGGCAGCTAAATCCAGCCATGAAGGAAGTGGTGCAGAAAGAGGTCACCAAATTACTGGAGGCTGGGATTATTTACCCTATTTCTGATAGCCCCTGGGTGAGCCCTGTTCAAGTTGTTCCCAAGAAGGGAGGCATGACAGTGGTTCATAATGAAAAAATTGAACTGGTTCCTACAAGAACAGTTACAGGGTGGCGCATGTGTATTGACTACAGAAGGCTCAACACAGCCACCAGAAAGGATCATTTTCCTTTACCATTCATAGACCAGATGCTAGAGAGATTAGCAGGTCATGAATATTACTATTTTTTGGATGGCTATTCAGGTTACAACCAAATTGCA
>NC_029792.2:83702274-83730180 GCF_000816755.2 Arachis ipaensis | reverse complement strand
GTTAAGGCAATCAGAAGCTTTCTGGGGCATGCAGGATTCTACAGGAGGTTTATAAAGGATTTTTCAAAAATTGCAAAACCCCTGAGCAATTTGCTAGCTGCTGACACGCCATTTGCTTTTGACCCAAATTGTCTGCAAGCGTTTGAGACTCTGAAAGCTAAGCTGGTCACAGCACCAGTTATTTCTGCACCAGACTGGACTTTACTATTTGAATTAATGTGTGATTCTAGTGATCACGCCATTGGTGCAGTACTGGGGCAGAGGCATGACAAGCTTCTGCATGTCATTTATTATGCTAGCCGTGTTTTAAATGATGCCCAGAAAAATTACACAACCACAGAAAAAGAATTGCTTGCAGTGGTTTATGCCATTGACAAGTTTAGATCATACTTAGTAGGATCAAAAGTGATTGTGTACACTGACCATGCTGCTCTTAAATATCTACTCACAAAGCAGGATTCAAAACCCAGGCTTATAAGATGGGTGTTGCTTCTGCAAGAGTTTGATATAGAAATAAGAGACAAAAAAGGGACAGAGAACCAAGTGGCTGATGATCTGTCCCGGATAGAACCAGTAGAAGGGGAGTTTCCCCCTCTATTTAGATCTCTGAGACCTTTCCGGATGATCATTTGTTTGCCATTCAGGAAACACCATGGTTTGCAGATATTGCAAACTATAAAGCTGCAAGGTTCATACCCAAGGAGTACAGCAGGCAACAAAAGAAAAAATTAATTACTGATGCAAAGTACTACTTGTGGGATGAACCCTATCTCTTTAAGAGATGTGCAGACGGAATAATCCGTAGGTGTGTGCCTAGAGAAGAAGCACAGAGGATCTTATGGCATTGCCATGGATCACAATATAGAGGCCATTTCGGAGGTGAGCGAACAGCCACCAAGGTCCTCCAATGTGGCTTCTACTAGCCTACACTCTATAAGGATTTCTGAAAGTTTGTACGTAACTGTGACAGTTGCCAAAGAGCTGGTAATCTACCTCATGGTTACGCCATGCCTCAACAGGGAATCTTGGAGATTGAGTTGTTTGATGTATGGGGAATTGACTTCATGGGACCTTTCCCACCATCATACTCAAACACTTATATTCTGGTGGCAGTCGACTATGTATCAAAATGGGTAGAGGCCGTTGCCACACCCACCAATGATACTAAAACAGTGCTGAAGTTCCTCCAGAAACATATCTTCAGCAGATTTGGTGTCCCTAGAGTACTAATCAGTGATGGGGGCACTCACTTCTGCAACAAACAGCTCTACTCTGCCATGGTCCGGTATGGGATTCGCCATAAGGTGGCGACTCCATATCATCCACAGACAAATGGGCAAGCTGAAGTTTCCAACAGAGAACTAAAAAGAATCCTGGAACGGACTGTAAGTACCCGTAGAAAGGATTGAGCACGAAGTTTGGATGATGCTCTGTGGGCTTACAGAACAGCATTCAAGACTCCTATAGGGACCTCTCCATACCAACTTGTGTGTGGTAAGGCCTGTCATCTGCCCGTGGAACTGGAACATAAGGCCTACTGGGCAACCAGATTCCTAAACTTTGATGCCAAACTAGCTGGAGAAAAAAGATTGCTCCAGCTGAATGAGCTAGAGGAATTCAGACTCACTGCTTTTGAAAATGCCAAGCTTTATAAAGAGAAATAAAAAAGTGGCATGACAGAAAGCTGTCATCTAGAGTCTTTGAACCAGGACAAAAGTTCTGTTGTTCAACTCTAGGCTCAGGCTGTTCCCCGGGAAACTGAAATCCCGGTGGAGGGGACCATATGTGATTACAAGTGTATCACCATATGGCTATGTGGAGCTTCAAAACATTGATTCTGATAACAAGTTCATTGTTAATGGACAGAGAATCAAGCATTATCTTGAAGGCAATACTGAGCAAGAGTGCTCAAGGCTGAGGCTAGATTAAAAGCTCAGCAAGGTCCAGCTAAAGACAATAAAGAAGCGCTTATTGGGAGGCAACCCAATGTTATTTAACTATATCTCTTTATTTTCTATTGCTATTTGATGTTTTCCTTAGGTTGATGATCATGCGAAGTCACAAAAACAACTGAAAAATCAAAAACAAAATGAAAAACAGCATTAAAAATAGCACACCCTGGAGGAGGAACAGTCTGGCGTTTAAACGCCAGAAACAAGCATCTGTCTGGCATTTAACGCCAGAAACTGGCACCAAGCTGGCGTTTAACGCCAGAAGCAAGTATCTACCTGGCGTTAAACGCCAGAAACAAGCTACATTTGGGCGTTTAACGCCAGAAATAGGCAGCAGTCTGGCGTTAAACGCCAGGATTGCACAGCAAGGGCGTTTTACACGCCTAATTGGAGCAGGGATGTTAAGACCCACTGGATCTGTGGACCCCACAGGATCCTCACCTCTTCTTCTCTCCTTATTACACCTTTCCATAACACTCTTCCCCAAATTAACCTCCACCAATCACCTTCATTACTCCTCCAAAACCATCATACAACCCACCTACACCCACCCACTCAAATTCATACCACTCACACCTCTCCATCTCATCTATTTTCTTCTTCTTCTACTACTTTCTTTCTTTTGCTCGAGGACGAGCAAACATTTTAAGTTTGGTGTGGAAAAAAGTAGTGCTTTCTTTTGTTTTTCCATAACCACTAATGCCTCAAGGGATGCACTTCCCTCCACAAAATTATTGGGAGCAAATAAACACTTCCCTATGAGAATTAAGTCCCAACATGGGACAACTAAAGGTGGAGCACCAAGAGCACTCCATCATCCTCCATGAAACTAGAGAAGATCAAAGAGCTATGAGGGAGGAGCAACAAAGACAAGGAAGAGACATAAAGGAGCTCAAGAGCACCATTGGTTCTTCAAAAAGAGGAAGACGCCACCCTCACTAAGGTGGACTCATTCCTTAATCTCCTTGCTCTTATTTTTTTGTTCTTCATTTATTGTGCTTTATGTGTATGTTTGTGTCTTGTTACATGATCATTAGTGTCTAAGTGTCTATGCCTTAAAGTTATGAATATGAATCCATCACATTTCTTAAATGAGAAATGTTTTTAATTGAAAAAGAAAAAGAAATGCATGAATTTCGAATTTTAAAACAGTTTAATTATTTTGATATGGTGGAAATACTTTTGTCTTTCTGAATGAATGCTTGAACAGTACATATTTTTGATATTGTTGATTCATGAATGTTAAAATTGTTGGCTCTTGAAGAATGATGAAAAAGAAGAAATATTATTTGATAATCTGAAAAATCATAAAAATGATTCTTGAAGCAAGAAAAAGCAGTGAATACAAAAGCTTGCAGACAAAAAAAAGAGAGAAAAAAATGGCGAAAATAAATTAGAAAAAGAAAAAAAAAAAAGCAAGCAGAAAAAGTCAAAAGCTCTTAAAACCAAAAGGCAAGAGCAAAATGCCAATAGCCCTTAAAACCAAAAGGCAAGAGTAATAAAAAGGATCCCAAGGCTTTGAGCATCAGTGGATAGGAGGGCCTAAAAGAATAAAATCCTGGCCTAAGCGGCTAAACCAAGCTGTCCCTAACCATGTGCTTGTGGCGTGAAGGTGTCAAGTGAAAACTTGAGACTGAGCGGTTAAAGTCAAGGTTCAGAGCAAAAGAAGAGTGTGCTTAAGAACCCTGGACACCTCTAATTGGGGACTTTAGCAAAGCTGAGTCACAATCTGAAAAGGTTCACCCAGTTATGTGTCTGTGGCATTTATGTATCCGGTGGTAATACTGGAAAACAAAGTGCTTAGGGCCACGGCCAAGACTCATAAAGTAGCTATGTTCAAGAATCAACATACTGAACTAGGAAAGTCAATAACATTATCTGAATTCTAAGTTCCTATAGATGCCAATCATTCTGAACTTCAAAGGATGAAGTGAGATGCCAAAACTGTTCAGAAGCAAAAAGCTAATAGCCCCGCTCATCTAAATAATACTGATCTTCACAGATATTTTTGGAATTCATTGTATATTCTCTTCTTTTTATCCTATTTGGTTTTCAGTTGCTTGGGGACAAGCAACAATTTAAGTTTGGTGTTATGATGAGCGGATAATTTATACGCTTTTTGGCATTGTTTTTAGTATGTTTTTAGTATGATCTAGTTAGCTTTTATTATATTTTTATTAGTTTTTAAATAAAATTCATATTTCTGGACTTTACTATGAGTTTGTGTGTTTTTCTGTAATTTCAAGTATTTTCTGGCTGAAATTGAGGGAGCTGAGCAAAAATCTGATTTAGGCTGAAAAAGGACTGCAGATGCTGTTGGATTCTGACCTCCCTGCACTCGAAATAAATTTTTGGAGCTACAGGAGTCCAAATGGCGCGCTCTCAATTGCGTTGGAAATTAGACATCCAGGGTTTTCCAGCAATATATAATAGTCCATACTTTGCTCAAGGATAGACGATGTAAACTGGCGTTCAACGCCAGTTCCATGTTGCAGTCTGGCGTCAAACGCCAAAAACAGGTTACAAATGGGAGTTGAACGCCAGAAACAGGTTACAACCTGGCGTTCAACTCCAGAAACAGCCTAGGCACGTTAGAAGCTTAAGTCTCAGCCCCAGCACACACCAAGTGGGCCCTAGAAGTGGATTTCTACACCATCTATCATAATTTAGTCATTTTCTGTAAACCTAGGTTACTAGTTTACTATTTAAACAACTTTTAGAGGTCTATTTCGCACCTCATGACATTTTAGATCTGAACTTTATACTCTTTGATGGCATGAGTCTCTGAACCCCATTGTTGGGGGTGAGGAGCTCTGCTGTGTTTCGATGAATTAATGCAACTATTTCTGTTCTCTATTCAAACACGCTTGTTTCTATCTAAGATGTTTATTCGAACTTCAATATGATGGATGTGATGATCCGTGACACTCATCATCATCCTCAACCTATGAACGCGTGCCTGAAAACCACCTCCATTCTACCTTCAATTGAATGAACATCTCTTGGATTCCTTAATCAGAATCTTTGTGGTATAAGCTAGAATCCATTGGCAGCATTCTTGAGAATCTGAAAAGTCTAAACCTTGTCTGTGGTATTCTGAGTAGGATTCAGGGATTGAATGACTGTGACGAGCTTCAAACTCACAAGGGCTGGGCGTAGTGACAGATGCAAAAGGATCAATGGATCCTATTCCAGCATGAGTGGGAACCGACAGATGATTAGCCGTGCAGTGATAGCGCATCTGGACCTCTTTCACTGAGAGGACGAATGGTAGTCATTGACAACGGTAATCCACCAACACACAGCTTGCCATAGGAGAAACCTTGCGTGCGTGAAGAAGAAGACAGAGAGAAAGCAGAGATTCAGAAGACAAAGCATCTCCAAAACTCCAACATATTCTCCATTACTGCAGAACAAGTATTTAATCCATGCTCTTTTATTCTTTGCAATTCACACTGATAATTATAATTGATTTCCTGACTAAGATTTACAAGATAACTATAGATTGCTTCAAACCAACAATCTCTGTGGGATCGACCCTTACTCACGTAAGGTATTACTTGGACGACCCAGTGCACTTGCTGGTTAGTGGTACGAGTTGTGAAAAGTGTGATTCACAATTCGTGCAACAGAACCCAAACCCAAAGAATTGGCTTACAATGGTTCGGAGGAAATGCTTAGATTTCAGTCCGGAAAATGTAAGGTTGGCGTTCAACTTGCCAATGATGCAAGAAAACGCACGCCCCTACACTAGAAGGGTCAACTTTGATCAAAGGTTGGACCAAATCCTCATGGACATACGTGTGGAAGGAGCTCAATGGAAAGTTGACTCAAGAGGCAAACCGGTTCAATTGAGAAGACCATACCTTAAGCCTGTAGCTAGAGGATGGTTAGAGTTCATCCAACGCTCTATCATTCCTACTAGCAACCGATCCGAAGTAACTGTGGATCGGGCCATCATGATCCATAGTATCATGATTGGGGAGGAAGTGGAAGTTCATGAGATTATACCTCAAGAACTCTACAAAGTGGTTGACAAGTCCTCCACTTTAGTAAGGTTAGCCTTTTCTCACCTCATTTGCCACCTCTCTAATTCGGCTGGGATTAACATAGAGGGAGATATCCTCATTGATGAGGACAAGCCCATCACTAAGAAAAGGATGGAGCAAAAAAGAGATCATGGATCTCAATAAGAGCATGAGGAAATTCCTCACCATGAAATCCCTGAGATACCTCAAGGGATGCACTTTCCTCCACAGAACTATTGGGAGCAAATCAACACCTCCCTAGGAAAATTAAGTTCCAACATGGGACAACTAAGGATGGAACACCAAGAGCACTCCATCATTCTCCATGAAATTAGAGAAGATCAAAGAGCTATGAGGGAGGAGCAACAAAGACAAGGAAGAGACATAGAGGAGCTCAAGAACACCATTGGTTCTTCAAGAGGAAGAAGACGCCACCCTCACTAAGGTGGACCCGTTCCTTAATCTCCTTGTTCTTATTTTTCTGTTTTTCGTTTACTATGCTCTATGTTTATTTATGTTTATGTCTTTATTACATGATCACTAGTGTCTAAGTGTCTATGTCTTAAAGCTTTGAATGTCCTATGAATCCATCACCTTTCTTAAATGAAAAATATTTTAATTATAAAAGAACAAGAAGTACATGAATTTCGAATTCATCCTTGAAATTAGTTTAATTATTTTGATGTGGTGACAATACTTTTTGTTTTCTGAATGAATGCTTGAACAGTGCATATGTCTTTTGAATTTGTTGTTTAGGAATGTTAAAATTGTTGGCTCTTGAAGAATAATGAAAAAGGAGAAATGTTATTTGATAATCTGAAAAATCATATAATTGACTCTTGAAGCAAGAAAAAGCAGTGAAGAACAAAGCTTGTAGAAAAAAAAGAAAAAGAAAGAAAAAATTGGCGAAAAAAAATAATTAAGAAAAAGAAAAAACAAGCAGAAAAAGTCAATAGCCCTTAAAACCAAAAGGCAAGGGTAATAAAAAGGATCCAAGGCTTTGAGCATCAGTGGATAGGAGGGCCCAAAAGGAATAAAATCCTGGGCTAAGCGGCTAAACCAAGCTGTCCCTAACCATGTGCTTGTGGCGTGAAGGTGTCAAGTTAAAAGCTTGAGACTGAGTGGTTAAAGTCGTGATCCAAAGCAAAAAAAAGAGTGTGCTTAAGAACCCTGGACACCTCTAATTGGGGACTCTAGCAAAGCTGAGTCACAATCTGAAAAGGTTCACCCAGTTATGTGTCTGTGGCATTTATGTATCCGGTGGTAATACTGGAAAATAAAGTGCTTAGGGCCACGGCCAAGACTCATAAAGTAGCTATGTTCAAGAATCAACATACTGAACTAGGAGAATCAATAACACTATCTGAATTTTGAGTTCCTATAGATGCCAATCATTCTGAACTTCAAGGGATAAAATGAGATGCCAAAACTGTTCAGAGGCAAAAAGTTACTAGTCCCATTCATTTAATTGGAGTTAAGTTTCATTGATATTTTGGAGTTTATAGTATATTCTCTTCTTTTTTATCCTATTTGATTTTCAGTTGCTTGGGGATAAGCAACAATTTAAGTTTGGTGTTGTGATGAGCGGATAATTTATACGCTTTTTGGCATTGTCTTTACATAGTTTTTAGTATGATTTAGTTAGTTTTTAATATATTTTTATTAGTTTTTAAATAAAAATCACATTTCTGGACTTTACTATGAACGCGTGCCTGACAACCACTTCCGTTCTACATGAAAACAAGCTTGAATGCGTATCTCTTAGCCTCCATTCCGAAAGATCGGAATCTTCGTGGTATAAGCTAGAATTATTGGCGGCTATTCCTGAGATTCGGAAAGTCTAAACCTTGTCTGTGGTATTCTGAGTAGGATCTGGGAAGGGATGACTGTGACAAGCTTCAAACTCGCAAGTGTTGGGCATAGTGACAGATGCAAAAAGATCAATGGATCCTATTCCAACATGATCGAGAACCGACAGATGATTAGCCGTGCGGTGACAGCACATTTGGACCATTTTCACTGAGAGGACGGGATGTAGCCATTGACAACGGTGACGCCCAACATACAGCTTGCCATGGAAAGGAGTATGAATGATTGGATGAAAGCAGTAGGAAAGCAGAGGTTCATAAGGAACAAAAGCAACTCCATATGCTTATCTGAAATTCTCACCAATGAATTACATAAGTATTTCTATCCTATTTTATATTTTAATTATATTTTAATTATCAAATCTCCATAACCATTTGAATCCGCCTGACTGAGATTTACAAGGTGACCATAGCTTGCTTCAAGCCGACAATCTCCGTGGGATCGACCTTTACTCACGTAAGGTTTATTACTTGGACGACCCAGTGCACTTGCTGGTTAGTTGTGCAAAGTTTTGAAAAAGAATTAAGATTATGAACGTGCGCACCAAGTTTTTGGCGCCGTTGATGGGGAATGAACAATCACGATTTCGTGCACCAAAAATGCATAAAACAGAATAAATAATAAACATTACTAGATAGGTGGAAAATCAATGGTATGAGAATGGTTGAGGCTTCGGAGATGCTTTGTCTATCTGGATTAACTTTTCTTACTGTCTACTTCAATAACCTTTTGATTCATTCAATGGCAGCCGTAAGTGATTAATTCATGTCCTCTCATCAAGTTAACCTCCTCTACTGCAGCAATCCACCATGTTGTAAGTGACTCATGTTCTCTTATCAAGACACCTCTAGGTTTCTCACTGTAGCAGAAGATGAAGCTCTAAGCAATCCACTCCCCTTCATGACCCTACTCAAGGAGCCACAGACAAGGCAGATCTTTCGGATTAGAGAACATTGCTTCTCAGACTCTAGCCTTAGCGCCATAGAGACCTCATTTACCCACGGTCAACAGAATTTCATGTCACGCATCCAAAGTTGCCCAGGTACTCTATTGGAATCCGTAATGCAATCTCTAGCTTTGGTTCAACGCTATCCGGGTCAGGACTCGCACGGAACCTGATGTGTGGAAAACGATCCAACACAAAACTCACCGGCAAGTGTACCGCGTCGCATTGTGTAATAATAACTCACATGAGTGAGGTCGATCCCACAGGGATTGAAGGATTGAGAAATTTTAGTTAGGTGGTTGATTTATTCAAGCAAACAAGTGTTGAGTTGAGTGATTTGTGTTCAACAGAAGCTAAATTGCATGAAATTTAAAGGGAGAGGGAAAATTGACAGTAAATTAAAGGACAAAAGAAGTAAAGGAGCTGAATCTTAAAGTGCAAGTAATGTAAATGACAGAAACTTGGATTGCAAGAAATGTAAATTGCTGAAGCTTAGAGTGCAAGAAATGTAAATTGCTTGAATATTAAAGGGCTTTGGGAGCTGGGATCTCAGAAATTAAACAAAAGAATGTAAATAGCAATCAACAGAGAAGTAAAAGATGAATAGAAATGCAGCAGATCTCAAACAGAAGAAAAATTACTTGGAGAAGCAATACAAAAAGTAAATTCAACTCAATTGTAAAATCTAAAAGAGAAGTTGAAGATCTCAGGGGTTGAATGAGACTAGAAAATAAGTCTAGATCTCAATTCCTTCCTTGATCCAACAGAGAATAATTATATAAGAAAATAGAGAAGAAAGCTGTAAAGACAATTTAGATCCAAATCACAATTCCTTGAAATTATGCATAAAGTAAATAAAGAGAGATCTCAGATAAAAAATGAAACAGAATTCCTTCAATTCTCAATCCAAGATTCAAAACAAAAGTGAAGAGTGTAGAAGTAAGAACAAAGAGGAAGAGAATTCAATTCTCAATCCCAATTCCCAAACCCAAAGCTAAAATCTAAAATGAGCTCAATATGAAAAGTAAAAATGTCAAAAAGGTAAAAAATAAGTCCTCTCTAAATCAAACTAACTTCTATTTATACACTTCCTATTTTTGGATTTTAGAATTTAGAGTGGGCCTTTCAATTTGGTGAAGAATTGAATCCAATTTGATTTTTAATTGAATTTTGGACCATGGGTGCTGCTCCCAGTAGTGTGCTTAGTTGAAAAAGAGAGAACAACACTCCCTTGGTTCAATTGTTGCGTGACAAGCTCCTTGGGCAGCCCTCCTACCGCTCGGTTGACAAGGAGAGCGCAGCACTCCCTTGTCTATGTCACACTCGCTCATTTTCTTAGCAAAACAAGAAGGGTAGCGCTTAGTGAATTGGGGGAGCGCAACATCCCTTTCCTTGTTAATGAGCCCCAGCTTCGAACCTTGAGGAGAGCAATTCAGCGCCCCATTTTGAAGAGTGCAGCGCTCATTTTGGTGTAGCGCCTCCAGTTCGAACCTTGGGGGAGCCTTTGTGGAGCAATTTCCTTGGAAGAGTGGCCTTGTCTTGAGTGTGAGCTTCCTTGTTCAAATCCCAGTGAAGCCATGCTAGCTTATTTTCCTTGCAAGTAGCGCTCCTTCCTTCCCTTGGTTCATGGGTTCGAAACTTTGTGGCCTCACTAGCAAACATTGCATCTTGAATTTTCTTGTGCCAAGCCCCGATAAAGTTAACAAACTTAACCGAGCGCTATTGATTTTGCCTTGTATCCTTGGTTCCTTGTAGCGCTCGGTTAAGGGATAGAGCGCAGCATTGCCTTTTGCTTTCTTGGATTTGAGTAGCGCTCAAATAGAGAGCGCTGCTTCCTTGCTTTCTTTGCCAACTTAGTGCCCATGAATGCTAATCCTTGCTTGAGCTCTCATTCCATCCATTAAATAATGCCAATGCATGATGGTATTAATTAATTGAATGCATGCATGCTTTATTTTCACGCCTTGGTATTGATTTAATAATGCATGCTTTCATAAATTCCTTAATGTCGTAGCATTGCATTCATTCTCATGCTTTCATTAAATCATTGGCTTTATTAATTAATTGCTAATGCATTGGCCAATTTATTTTAACGGCATTAAAATGAAATGCATGCTTTCATTAGCTTCTTTAATAATGCCGGTCATTGCATAAATTCATTTGGCATATGCATTAATGATTAAATGCTTCATGAATGCATGCTTCCATGACTTTAAGTAATGATGCTTAATGCATTTAATGTTAAAGCATTTATTTGCCAATTAGAAATGTATGGCATTATTTAATAATGCTTAATGCATTAACGTTAAAGCATCATTTGCCAATTGCATTTTCATGAATTAATGCATGCATGCATACGGCATTGATGCATGTGTTAAGACTTCATGGTCATGGGCCATGCTTTTAAAAGCGTGGCCTAAAGTTCCAAAGCATGCTCCACTTCAAAGTGTGTCCAAAATTCTTTTTTTCTCCTTTTCTTCACCTAGAAGTAATCAAAACAACCAATCAAAGCATCTCCAAATTCACAAGGTTTCTAAATCATTCAGAAACCAACTAATTCTAGCTTAAACCTCATGATTTTGTGGCAAATAATTGATGGTTGATTAAATTGACATAACCATGCAAATCCACTCCAAATCACTTACTTATAATGCAAGAAGGTGCATAAAACCTAATGAAACAAGTGAAAAATGCTTGAAAAGCTAGCATAAGATGACTTGTCATCACAACACCAAACTTAAACCTTGCTTGTCCCCAAGCAAGCTCTAAACATAAGAGAAAATGAAATGAAACAGATAAGTATGCATGTCCTTATTTAGCAGATTATTGAACTTGGTTCATGGGATTTTATGCAGACAATGGTAGCTCATTTATTACTTGCTGACAGATAAGAAATGTTTCCTTAAAGGTTCACTAGAGTTGCTGCTATAATGTCTTACTCTTGCTTGATCCCTTGCTAGATTTTTCTTTCTTTTTTTTGCTTCAGATAGCTTATTTATTAATGAAAGCTTGGTGGCAAATGTTGCAGTAGCACTTTTGGCTAAATTTTGCTCAACATTTCTTCACCAAAGACACATGGCTCACAATTTCTTCCTAGGAGCATTGATGCCCAGCATCTCTTTGGATTACTAAATGCTTTGTAACTAGGTTGCTCTTGATAGTGGACTTTCAGTTGGCAATCCCAGATCAGTTGATCTAAGTGGCCAAGTTTCAAAATACCCCTCAAAACCTACTTGTCCAAGCATATCCCAGTACAAAAACACCACAGACATATGTCCTAGGGTCCAAGCTATTGGTGTCTAGCATTATTGTTTGTTTCTTGGCCAATTCTTGGCTTTTCTTTCTCTTTTTCTTTCTTATTTTTGCTTCCTTCTCAAGGGAATTTCATTAATAAACAGATTTTATAGCAGCAAACTAATTCACACTTCAAGGAACATGTTATTATGCAGCTTTTGTTATTTGAGCTAGCTATTAAATCAAACATATACCACCACTGAATGTCATTCTAATTTCTACAACATTGGATATTTACTTTCTATTTCAAACACTTTTCTTTTATTTATGCAGAAAGGAACAAAACAAAATTTAAGCTAATGATGGATGACAAGTACGATATACAGGCTAGCATTCTTAGCAAACATCTCCACTTGCACTTAATTGAACACTTTAGCAAGACATATAGGAGTTTCTAGATAAAAAATGTTTCACAGCAACAAGGATTAAGTGTCAATACAACCTGTTGGGAGTGTCTCTCAGTTTTTTCTTCTGTCATCATTATTCCTATCTGTTGCTCCTCCTTTGGATGATGATGCAGATCCCTCTCATAGATTGAATGTTTTCCTACATAATCCTTACAAGTTGCTTGTTTCCCAAGCCCTTAGACAACTGGTTAGTGTGCAAGAATTATTTGTGGGCTTTTGAACTTACTTTGGTGTGTGAACACCAAACTTAGTCCCTTGCTAATGTTTCTCATGCATCAAATTAACCATATGTGAAACCCTTTTGTCTTTGCTAAAGGCAATAAAACTAAAAACTAGAAAATAGACACTGGTTAAGTAGTTTCTCTGATTGTTTGGAGCTAGCTACCCTTTATGCAGAAGGTGAAAATGTGTTTCTCAATGAAATTTTTGGTGGAATACCAAACTTAGCATCTTTCATTCTCCCTTAGATTGTTTTGGTGTGCAACACCAAACTTATCTCCTTGCAATACAGGTAAACTTACTTAGCCTTGTTTATTGAAATAGTTGGGAAAAGAAAACTACCTTTGGTTGGGTTGCCTCCCAACAAGCGCTCTTTTAATGTCACTAGCTTGACATCTTGTTCTTTGATCATGGAGGCTAAAAATCATAGTGCCTTAACTTTTCTCCTCTTATTGTGAACTTCCTTCCGGTCTCCTCTTTGATGATCTCTAGGTGTTCAAGTGAAAGGATCCGGTTCATAGTATAGTACTCAGATAATGGTGGACACACCTTCATTGGTTGGGTATTTAACATCACTTTATCCCCTGGTGAGAAGCCTTCAGTGGGGATTTTCTTGTTTCTCCACCCTTTTAGCCTTTTCTTCTTTTCTTTCTCAGAAGATAATTCATGCTTTGGTGATTCTTTATCTGGGGTGTTGAGGTTCTCATCTGGGGGTTTGGATCTAATTTCTCCTTGATTTCTTTGGTCTGTTGCACCATCTCTACTTCTTTCAAGCATGGATTTAGAAATCTTAGAGTTAACTCATTGAATGCCTCCTTCAAGCTTTGATCTCTGACCTTATCCTTCATACAGTCTTCTTCTTGAGTGGGCTCATGCAGGATTTTAAAAACATAGAATGCTAGGTGCTCATCATACACTCTCAGCAACAATTCCCCTTTTTTAACGTCTATCAATGCTCTGCCCGTAGCCAGGAAAGGCCTCCCCAGGATGATGGGAGTGTTAGGGTCTTCCTCCATATCCAGGATGACAAAATCAGCTCGGAGAAGGAATTTCCCCACTTTTACCAGTACATTCTCTACAACTCTAAGTGCTTGCTAAATGGACTTGTCAGCCATTTGAAGAGCTATTCGAGTGGGTTTCAGCTCAAAAATTTGAAGCTTCCTCATAAGAGATAGAGGCATAAAGTTTATGCTTGCACCAAGGTCACAGAATGATTTCTCAATAGTTATGTTTCCTATGGTACAAGGTATATAAAACCTTCCAGGATCATCCTTCTTCTCTGGTAGACCTCTTTGGAGAATAGCACTACACTCCATTGTCATTTTAACAATCTGTCCTTCCTTCAAGGGTATTTTCTTTGTTAGCACTTCTTTCATAAATTTGGTATATAATGGCATCTGTTCAAGTGCTTCTAAGAAAGGAATATTGATACTGAGTGTCTTGAATATGTCCAGGAACTTTGAGTATTGCTTATCCTCGTTTTCTTTTTTGAACCTTTGAGGATATGGAAGTTTGGGGATATATGGCTTCACCCCTTCCTTCTTCTCTTGTAGTTGTGTTTCAAGGATGTTCTTATCTCTCTCGGAGCTTTTTTCATTCTTGGCCTTTCTATCCTCTTTGCCTCTCTCTTCTGTCTCTCCTTGTGGAACTTCTCTGTTGTGTTCTTCCTGATTGATGGCTTCCTCCTCACTTCCCACTATGATTGCTTTGCACTCCTCCCACTTTGTAGCTTTTCCTTTGTCCCTTGGGTGGTTTTGAGTGGCACTAGGGGATGTATTTGGTTGCTTCTCACCTATCTATGCAATTTATTTAGCTATTTGTTCCATATGCATCTCAAGATTTCTGATTGAACCTCCTTGGTTTTTACTTGTTATGGCTTGATCTTTCCTTGCTGCTTCCTGATCTTGTCTTGCCGTCTCTTGATTTTTCATGAGTTTCTCCATCATTGTCTCTTGGTGCTTCATCATCTTTTTCATCAATATCTCCAAGTTGGAGATCCTTTGAGTGTCTTGTGATGTTTCTGGCTGGTTGTGAGGTGTTGAAGGTTGATGGTAGGTGTTTTGGTTAGTGGTTGGGTTGTTGGGTGGATAGTAGCTGGAGTTTGGGTAGTTATTTTGGGATTTTCTATATGGATTGGGGTTAGTGTTTTGCTGGTTGTAGTTCTGGTTGTTTCTTGAGTTATTTTGGTTTGAATTTCTTTGCCATGGCTGCTGGTTTTGATTATGGTTATCTCCCCATCTGAGATTTGGATGGTTCTTCCAGGAGGGATTGTAGGTGTCACCATAGACTTTATTTTGGCCTGAGCCTTGGTTGTGCACATATTGAATTTGTTCCTGCTGTTGATCTTCTTGGTTTTCTTCATTTTGCCCCCATGTGGGTGATAGTTGGCTTGTATTCACTGCTACAACTTGGAGGCTATCAATTCTCTTAGCCATTTACTCAAATTGTTGCTGAATTTGCTGCTGCATCACCTTGTGTTGAGTTAGGATTGTGTCCACTCCTTCCAACTCTAGCACTCCTTTCCTTTGTGATGGTTGGCGTTGCCTTTGATGAGCAAAGAAGTATTGATTGTTTGCCACCATATCAATGAGGTTTTGGGCTTCCTCTGCTGTCTTCATTAATTGCAATGAACCTCCTGCTGAGTGATCTAGTGCTTCCTGAGCCTTTAGAGTCAATCCTTCATAGAAGTTTTGAAGGATGTACCATTCATTGAACATTTCAGGGGGACATTTCCTAATCAGGGCCTTGTATCTCTCTGAAGCCTCATAGAGAGATTCTATATCCATTTGTGTGAAGGTTTGGACCTCTGTCTTGAGCTTGATGATCCTTTAAGGTGGGTAGAACTTGGCTAGGAATTTATTCACTAAATCCTCCCAGCTAGTGATGCTTCCTTGAGGGAAGGCTTCAAGCCATTGAGCAGCCTTGTCCCTCAATAAAAATGAGAAAAGCAGCAATTTGTATGTTTCTGGATGCACACTATTGGACTTCACTGTATCACAAATCCTCAAGAAGGTAGATAGATGCTGGTTTGGATCTTCTATTGGACTTCTTCCATATGAGCAGTTGTTTTGTACCAATGTGATGAGTTGGGGCTTCAATTCAAAGTTATTTGCATTGACATTTGGCATAAGGATGCTACTCCCACAATGCCTTGGATTAGCGAATGTATATGAAGCCAATACTCTCCGTTGTGGTTGACCATTGTTGTTGGCCACTCCCACTGGTGGATTTGTTGGGTTCTCCTCTATTTTTTTTGTACTCTTCTTCAGAGGTTTCCAAAGGTGGAGACCTCTTTCCTTGCTTCTGTCATACAACCAAGAAACAAACACAAAACCAAAAACAAAAACAATTCACTCTACTGATAGAGTGAAGTTAGTGTTAGCTTAAGCAAAAATTCAAACAGTTAATGTGCTTAGTAAAAAAAATAAAAAGAAAAAGTACTTAATCTAGACCACCACCTTACTTAATCATTGTCAATCTAATCAATCTCCGGTAATGGCACCAAAAACTTGATGTGTGGAAAACGATCCAACACAAAACTCACCGGCAAGTGTACCGGGTCGCATCAAGTAATATAACTCACATGAGTGAGGTCGATCCCACAGGGATTGAAGGATTGAGCAATTTTAGTTAGGTGGTTGATTTAGTCAAGCAAACAAGTGTTAAGTTGAGTGATTTGTGTTCAACAGAAGCTAAATTGCATGAAATTTAAAGGGAGAGGGAAAATCGACAGTAAATTAAAGGACAAAAAAAGTAAAGGAGCTGAATCTTAAAGTGCAACTACTGTAAATGACAGAAACTTATATTGCAAGAAATGTAAATAGCTGAAGCTTAGACTACAAGAAATGTAAATTTCTTGAATAGTAAAGGGCTTTGGGAGTTGGGATCTCAGAAATTAAACAAAAGAATGTAAATAGCAATCAACAGAGAAGTAAAAGATGAATTGAAATGCAGCAGATCTCAAACAGAAGAAAAATTACTTGGAGAAGCAATATAGAAAGTAAATTCAACTCAATTGTAAAATCTACAAGAGAAGTTGAAGATCTCAGGGGTTGAATGAGACTAGAAAATAAGTCTAGATCTCAATTCCTTCCTTAATCCAACAGAGAATATTTGCAGAAGAAAATAGAGAAGAAAGCAGTAAAGACAATTTAGATCCAAATCACAATTCCTTGAAATTATGCATAAAGTAAATAAAGAGAGATCTCAGATCAAGAATGAAACAGAATTCCTTCAATTCTCAATCCAAGATTCAAAACAAGAGTGAAGAGTGTAGAAGTAAGAACAAAGAGGAAGATAATTCAATTCTCAATCCCAATTCCCAAACCCAAAGCTAAAATCTAAAATGAGCTCAATATGAAAAGTAAAAATGTCAAAAAGGTAAAAAAGAAGTCCTCTCTAAATCAAACTAACCTCTATTTATACAGTTCCTATTTTTGGATTTCAGAATTTGGAGTGGGCCTTTCAATTTGGTGAAGAATTGAATCCAATTTGATTTTTAATTGAATTTTGGACTATAGGTGCTGCTCCCAGTAGTGTGCTCGGTTGAAAAAGAGAGCGCAGCACTCCCTTGGTTCAATTGTTGCGTGACAAGCTCCTTGGGCAGCCCTCCTACCGCTCGGTTGACAAGGAGAGTGCATCACTCCCTTGTCCGTGTCACACTTGCTCATTTCCTTAGCAAAATAAGAAGGGTAGCGCTCAGTGAATTGGGGGAGCTCAGCATCCCTTTCCTTGTTAATGAGCCCCAGCTTCGAACCTTGAGGAGAGTAATTCAGCGCCCCATTTTGAATAGTGCAGCGCTCATTTTGGTGTAGCGCCTCAAGTTTGAACCTTGGGGGAGCCTTTGTGGAGCAATTTCCTTGGAAGAGTGGCCTTGTCTTGAGTGTGAGCTTCCTTGTTCGAATCCCAGTGAAGCCATGCTAGCTTATTTTCCTTGCAAGTAGCGCTCCTTCCTTCCCTTGGTTCATGGGTTCGAAACTTTGTAGCCTTACTAGCAAACATTGCATCTTGAATTTTCTTGTGCCAAGTCCCGATAAAGTTAACAAACTTAACCGAGCGCTATTGATTTTGCCTTGTATCCTTGGTTCCTTGTAGCGCTCGGTTAAGGTATAGAGCGCAGCATTGCCTTTTGCTTTCTTGGATTTGAGTAGCGCTCAAATAGGGAGTGCTGTGCTCACTAAGAGAGCACTGCTTCCTTGCTTTCTTTGCCAACTTAGTGCCCATGAATGCTAATCCTTGCTTGAGCTCTCATTCCATCCATTAAATAATGCCAATGCATGATGGTATTAATTAATTGAATGCATGCATGCTTTATTTTCACGCCTTGGCATTGATTTAATAATGTATGCTTTCATAAATTCCTTAATGCCAAAGCATTTCATTCATGCTCTTGTTTTCATTAAATCATTGGCTTTATTAATTAATTGCTAATGCATTGGCTAATTTATTTTAACAGCATTAAAATTAAATGCATGCTTTCATTAGCTTCTTTAATAATGCCGGTCATTGCATAAATTCATTTGGCATATGCATTAATGATTAAATGCTTCATGCATGCATGCTTCCATGACTTTAAGTAATGATGCTTAATGCATTTAACGTTAAAGCATTTATTTTCCAATTAGAAATGTATGGCTTTATTTAATAATGTTTAATGCATTAACGTTAAAGCATCATTTGCCAATTGCATTTTCATGAATTAATGCATGCATGCATACGACATTGATGCATGTGTCAGGGCTTCATGGTCATGGACCACGCTTTTAAAAGCGTGGCCTAAGGTTCCAAAGCGTGCTCCACTTCAAAGTGTGCCCCCAAAATTCTTTTTTTCTCCTTTTCTTCACCTACAAGTAATCAAAACAACCAATTAAAGTATCTCCAAATTCACAAGGTTTATAAATCATTCAAAAACTAACTAATTCTAGCTTAAACCTCATGATTTTGTGGTAAATAATTGATGGTTGATTAAATTGACATAACCATGCAAATCCACTCTAAATCACTTACTTATAATGCAAGAAGGTGCCTAAAACCTAATGAAACAAGTGAAAAATGCTTGAAAAGCTAGCATAAGATGACTTGTCATCAGAACCCATGTAGAATAAGGGTTATTGTCACGGGTCATCCTTAATTCATAGATGAAGAATGAGAATGCATAAGAGAATAGAATCAGATATATTGAACTAGAACAGTAATATTATTGATCCATGAAATGCAGCAGAGCTCCTAACCTTAACCTTAAGAGGTTAGTGACTCATATTGTACATAATATTCAAAAATACAAAAATGGGGAAAGAAGATGATCTTAAACAAGGGTGATCTCTTCCTATATATACTAATCTGATAACTAAGAATTATAGAAATAAGATAAGATGGTCTTGTAGCGCAAAAATACACTTCCCGGGCCCACTTGGTGAGTGTTTGGGCTAAGCTAGGGGTGTCTCCATGTCCTAGGATACTTCTTGGGTGTTGAACGCCAGCCTTGGGCTCCTGTTTGGGCGTTGGACGCCAGCTGCTCCCTTTTGGGCGTCCAATGCCAGGAGGAGGGTGGAGAACTGGCATTGAATGCCAGTTTTGGACCTTCATTTCTAGAGCAAAGCATATACTATTATATATTTCTGGGAAGCTCTGGATGTTAGCTTTTCATAGCCATTAATAGCGCACCATTTGGACTTCAGTAGCTCAACAAAAGCTCCTTTGAGTGCATAGTGGTAAGATCCTGACAGCATCTGCAGTCCTTTCTCTGTCTCTGAATCAGACTTTGCCAAAACTCCTCAATTTTAGCCAGAAAATACCTGAAATCATCATAAAACACAACAACTCAAAGTAGAATCTAAAAATATGAAATTTGCACTAAAACCTATGAAAATATAATAAAACTTAAATAAAACATACTGAAAACTATATGAAAATGATGCCAAAAAGCGTATAAAATATCCGCTCATCAGAACACCAAACTTAAATTGTTGCTTGTCCCCAAGCAACCAAAAACAAAGTAGGATTAAAAAGAAATAGAAGGATACAATAATTCTCAGAGTTCTCAATGAAGCTCAGTTTCAATTAGATGAACGGGACTAGTAGCTTTTTACTTCTGAATAGTTTTGACATCTCACTTTCCTTTGAAGCTTAGAATGATTGACATCCTTAGAAACTTCGAATCCAGATGATATTATTGATTCTCCTAGTTCAATTATTTTTTATTCTTGAACACAACATCTTTTAGAGTTTTGGCCGTGATCCTAAGCGCTTTGTTTTCTAGTATTACCACCGGATACATAAACGCCACAGACACTTAGCTGGGTGAACCCTTTAGGATTGTGATTCAGCTTTGCTAGAATCCCCAGAAAGTGGTGTCCAGAGATCTTAAGCACACTCTTTACTTTGGATTCCTTTGGATCACGACTTTAACCGCTCAGTCTCACATTTTTCACTAGACACCTTCACACCAGAAGCATATAGTTAGGGAAGCAGCTCATTTGAACTGTTTAAGCCAAGATTTTGTTTCTTTTAGGCCCCCCTAACCATTGATGCTCAAAGCCTTGGATCCTTGCTCTTGCCTTTTCTGCTTTTTGCTGCTTTTTCTTGCTTCAAGAATTAATTTTTTAGATTTTTTAGATTACCAATAATACCTCACTTTCATCATCATTCTTTCAACAGCTAACATTCTTAACTCCAACATCAAATATGCACTATTCATTCATTCATTCAGAAAGCAAAAGCAATGCCACCACATCAAATAATTGAACTATTCTTAATATATAACTCGAAATTCATGTATCTCACTTTCCTTTTTCAATTAAAATTTTCTTTTAAGTATGGTGAGAGATGCATGGAATAATTCATAGCTTTAAGACATGTAAAGATGATCATGCACTAAAAACAGATAATAAGATAAAACACATGGAAAACAGATAAATGACATGGGCAAAAGGGAAGTATGAAATGTTACCACCTTAGTGACGGTGGCTGCTGCTTCCTCTTTAGAATCCAATTGAGCGCTTGATGTCCTCTATGTCATGCCCATGTCTTTGTTGTTCTTCCTTCATGGCTCTTTGATCTTCTCTTATCTCATGGAGGATGGTGAAATGCTCTTGGTGTCCCATCCTTAGCTGATCCATGTTGGAGCTCAAACCTCATAGAGAAGTATACAATTAGTCCCAATAACTTTGGGGATAAAAGTACATCCGTTGAGGCATCTCAGAGATTTCTTGTTGAGGTGGCTCCACATGCTCTTGTTGAGGTGCGTGTGTAGGCTCTCTAATATGCTCCATCCTTCTTTTAGTAATGGGCTTATCCTACCTAATGGGGATGTCTCCTTTTATGATAATTCCATCTAAATTGCATAAGTGACATATGAGGTGAGGAAAGCAGAGGCAAGTGCCTTTCCCTTCCCCTTCCTTGAGGTTTCACCAGTCTTTGGTTCCATACTTAGAAGTGGTAGAAGTAAAAAAGCAAAGCTTTTGCAACACCAAACTTAAGAATTTTGCTCGTCCTCGAGCAAATATGACCAATGGGAAAGAAGAGAGTAGAAGAATAAGAAAGAGGTAGAGATAGAGGGAGGGAAGGGAAGGGAAGGGGTGAATGATAGGTAGGCTAGGTGTAGAATCTATGGGACCCACTGATCCTGAGAGGCTAGGAAATTTGAATTCCCTGCCCCCTTGTGGGCGTTGAACACCTAACTCCTGCTCCTGGCTGGCGTTGAATGCTAGCTATATGCTCCTTATAGGGTGTTGAACGCCCATTGGGAGCCTCCTGATAAACCCCAATTTTGTGGTTTATCTTGTGCTTAATTTGGGGGATTTTATCAACTTTTCTCACATTTATTCAATGAAATAGCATGGTTTTGTAATTCTTCCTAAATTTGTGCTTAAGAGTGAAAACATGCTTTTTAAGCCTTTAATTTGCTAATTTTAATTCACTTTAATTCCATTCGATGCCTTGATATATTTGTTGACTGATTTCAGATTCATAAGGCAAGTATTGGATGGATAAAGTAAAGAGAAAAGCATGCAAAGTGGAGAATTCATGGAAAAACAAGGATTTAGAGTGCATACAATGACGCGCACGTGTGAAGAGGTGCATCGTCGAAGGCGACACATACGCGTGACATGACGCGCACGCGTGACAAGAAAACGCCAGATGACGCGTATGCGTGACCCATGCGTACGCGTCACAGCCAGCACGTGACCTCATTAAATGAAAATGCTGGGGTCGATTTTTGAGCTTTCCAGGCCCAAATCCAACTCATTTCTAAGGCTTTTTCATGCAGAATTCAAGCTTGGACAAAGGGGGAGCAATTAGATTAGCTAGGATGATGTTTTAGATAGTTTTCTAGAGAGAGAAGCTCCCCATTCTCTCTAGAATTAGGGTAGAATTAGGTTAGATCTCCTTTAGATTTAGGTTTAATTCTTGTTGTAATCTTATTTTTCCTTTCAATTTCTTGTTATTACATCTTTGCTCTCTTAGTTCTCTTGTTAATTTTCCTTTTATGTCATTTTTATTTTCATGCTCTATTGTTGGATTTGGATTTTCTTAAATGCAATTTGATGTTTGATGTTTTTTATTGTTGATTTGAGTTGTTGTTGTTAATTTCTTGCAATTGGTAGTAGTAGATTTTATTATTTTTTGCAATTTATGGTGCTTTCTTTTTATGCCTTCCAAGTGTTTGACAAAATGCTTGATTGGATGTTAGAGTAGTTTTTGAGCATTCTTAGCTTGGAAAGAGAAATTAGGCAATCTTGAGACATTAATACCCAATTTAGATTGGTGATCTAGAGTTGTTAGTTAATATTGTTTCCATTGGCTCTAATCTCTTGCTAATTCAATTAGTAAGTTGATTAGGACTTTTGGACTGAGATTAACTAGTCTTATTTGACTTTCTCTCGTGTGAAGTTAACATTGTAGCTTCTTCCATTGTTGGAGTTGACTAAATAGGATAAATTCTTGTTAATCATTGTATGATAATTAATGACTAGGATAGAAAGCCTAGATTCTCAATCCTTGCCATGATTGCCTCTTTTTAGTAGTTGTTATCTTTAAATTGCTCGGTTTATTTTCTTGCCCCTTTTTACCAACCCAACCCCTTGGATACCATAACCAATAATATGCATACCTCATTGCAATTCCTTGAGAAGATGACCCGGGACTAATACTCTCGGTTACTTATATTGGGTTGGACTTGTGACAACCAAAAATGAAACTTTGATTGAGTATTATTTGTTGGTTGGGAACTATACTATCAACGAAATTATTTTGTGTGAAATTTCTAACCGACGGTAATACACTTTCACCTCTTTTTGGTGTTCAACGTCAGGTCTGTGCCTCTGTTGGGACGTTGAATGCCCAGTCTCTGCCCCCTGACTGGCGTTCAATGCCAGCTTCATCCTCCCTGGCTGGCGTTCAATGCCAGCAATGCTGCTCATCTTACGCATTGAACCCCCATAGCAGATACCCTGTATGACGTTCAATGCCAGCTTTCTTGTCCACTTGGGGCGTTGAACGCCCACTCCTACCTCCTTGTCTGGTGTTCAACACCAACAAGGTACCTACTCCAAGGTATTCTGTTTTTAGTTCTGACTGTATCTGTTTCTATTCTAACTAATGCACATGATCACAAACATTAAAAAGAAAGGGAAAATTCTGAAATTAAACTAAAATAAACTCCAATGAAAATAAATAGAAGAAATAAGAACATTAATACTCTACTCATGGTTGGGTTGCCTCCCAACAAGCGCTTCTTTACTGTCACTAGCTTGACACCTGATTATTGACTTTCTTCCGCTTCTTCCAGTTGGTTAATAGAAATGACTCCATGGAAGAAAAAGAGGAGATTAGTGCCCTCAGATTTGAATTCCTCCTAACAAGCTTTCTTTCAGTGTGATGAGCTTGATTCTCCTTGCTTGTTAGGGTAGGGATTGTATTGTTTCTCCATTCTCTATGCATCTTCCTCTTGGGACCTTCTTCCTTGGTGGGTGGTGACTGCCTAACACCAAACTTAAGTTTGATGTCTGGGGAAACTGTATGAGTTTTCACCAAGGGAGGAGGCTTTAGTATTGTACTCTGCATGGAAGTACCTCCTTTGTCAGGGGTAGTGGAGGTTGAAGGACCTTGATAATCATATAATCCTTCTGTAACCTCATCACTGATTTGCCTTTCTCAGCATTAGAGAGGTTTCTTCCAGTAGATAGAGACCATTGCTCCAAAACCTCAGTAAAAGGAATATTGAACTGCAGCTTTTCATAGCCTTCCACGGATTGTGAGAAGTGCTCATCCTTGGTCTCCTTTTAGGGCATCTGAGGGTGTGGTACTTCAGGATTTCTTCCCATAAGAGGGATGTGCAATAATGTGCTTCCATCCCCTTCTTGATTTAGTTCCTCAATAGTGTGTACCATCATAGACTCAGCCTCCTTGGTATTAATGAGGGCTAGACACTCTTCTCTTATTTGTTTAGATAAGTGCTGTCTAGTTTGACTCAACTGTGCCTCTATAATTCTGTTAGAGGCTCGAGCTTCTTGTAGCATCTCTTGAAATTTCAACATTTATTGTGCAAGGGAGTGCAGTTGCTTGGTTAATGACTCACTTTGCTCAGGAGGGTCTGACTTAGTGGACACTGTCTTAATCTCTCCTTTCATTGGAGTCTCATTAGATGAGTGCAGATGCTGATTGCTAGCAATTATCTCAATGAGTTCGTGAGCTTCCTCAATTATCTTTTTCATGTAGATTAAACCACTAGCAGAATGGTCTAAGGACATCTTAGCCATATCTGTGCGTCCATAATAGAAGATGTCTAACTTTACCCATTCTAAAAACATTTCAGTAGGGCATTTCCATAGCATCATCTTATATCTCACCTAAGCTTCCTAAAGGGATTCATTATCTCCTTGTTTGAAGCCTTGAATGTCCAGTCTAGCTGGGTTAGCTTCTTTGGGGAAAGTATTGATTCAAGAACTTATCCACCAGCTTATTCCATATGTTTAAGCTTAATTTGGGTTGATTATCCAACCACCTCTTCGGCATTTCACAGCAAATGGAAAGAGCAACAACCTGTAGACATCCTGGTCTACTCTGTCAGTGTATACTGTGTCAGTATATTGCAAGAATTTAGCAAGAAATTCTGTTGGATCCTCTTGAGGAAGTCCCTGAAACTGGTAGTTTTGCTGCACTAGAGTGATTAACTGTGGGTTAAGTTCAAAATGAGCTACTTCAATAGGAGGTATACTAATATTCCTTCCATAGAAGTCAGGAGTGGGGGTGGTTTAAGACCCCAAGATTCTTCTTGGTTGTGCCTCTCCCTCTAGATCCATAGTACACTCTTCCTATTCCTGCATACACAAACAAGAGACAAAGAAAAGTGGGAGTCTCTATGTCAGAGTATAGAGGGCTCCCTGTGAGATACCCAATAAGAAACAAAAATTAAAAATAAATTTTTTTGAAAATTAAATAAATAAATAAAATAAAAATGAAAACTAATTCGAAAATAAATAAAAAATAATTAAGAAAATTTCAAAAAATAAGAAAAGGAAAGATTAAGAAAAGATGGAAAACTAATTCGAATTTAAAGAAAATAATAAGTTAAAATTTTCAAAAAAATAAGAAAAGAAAAGATTAAGAAAAGATATGAACAACCAACTAACTAACAAGATTTAAAATTAAAGAGCAAATTTTTGAAAAGTGGAAAGAAAACCTCAGATAAAGATTTGGAAATTCAATTTTAAAAGAAAGTAAAGATTTAAAATTAAAAAGTTTTTAATTTAAAAAGAAGATATGATAAGTAAATTATAAAATTTAAGAAGAGAGATAAGATAAAGATTTTAAAAAGATTAAGAAAGATATGATGAAAAAAATTAAAGGTTTGAAAAAGATTTGAAAGATAAGATAAGATTTTATTTAAAAAATTTGAAGTTGGAAAGAGGAAGTCAAACAAAAGATTTGTAATTTGAATTTAAAATTAAGGAATCGAACAAGATAAGATAAGATTCAAAAATTTAAAATTTAAAAGATTTGATTTTAAATTTGAAATTTGAAAATTTTGAATTTTTGAAAATTGAATTTTGAAAACCTGAATTTTGAAATTTTGAATTTTGAAACTTGAAAATTGAATTTGAATTAAGATAAGATAAGAATTTGAAAGTTGAATTTTTAAAAAAAGATTTGATTTTGAAATTTGAAATTTGAATTTTTAAGTTTTTAATTTTGAAATTGAATTTTAAAATTTGAATTTAAAATAAGATAAGATAGAATTTTTGAAATTTGAAGAAAGATAAAAAAGATAAGATAAAGATTTGAAAAAGATAACAAGAAATTTTGAAAATTGAATTTTTAATTTTGAAAAATTCAAAAAGGCAAACACAAAAAGACACCAAACTTAAAATTTTTGAAATCAAAGGTTATAATTTTCAAAAAGATACCAAACTTAAACATTTTAAGATCAAACAAAAGAAAATAACAAGAACAGTTCGAATACTATGAAGAACACTCAAGGAAAACTTCAAAAAACTAAAGGAAAGAACAACCAAAAAAAACCAAAAAGACATTGTTCATACCATGAGTCGAGCTAGGCGAGCTGGGCTGAATGAAGACCAAAACGACCGACCTCTTAGAAAGGTTGGTCGACACCAACCTCTTCCCAAAGAGCTCGGCCAAATTACTATAAGGGCCCAAGTAGGCCCAAAGCAGAAGATCACAACCCGCTTAAAAGCGGCTGGCCAAAGATAAGGGGACCCACCCACAAAAGATAAAGATATGATAACTAACTTATTTCAAAGAGAGGTCACCCTGCACTACTATAAATACACTGGAGCACCCAGGTATAACTCATACTCTGATTCTATACAAAATACCTGCTCAAAGCCTATGCTAACTTAAGCATCAGAGTCTCTTGCAGGTACCACCACCCTCCGGTGATCAAGGATCAGCGGCATCAGCTCCAACAAGTCGGACACAACTGTTCCGGCCACCACAGCAGATCTCCTCTGAGATTGACCTTCAGTTTCAGGTAACCCTCGGAACAGACACCAAACTTAAAATTTTTTTTGTTGAAGACTCTAATTTTCAAAAATTAGAGGAAGAACA
Organism: Arachis ipaensis; assembly: GCF_000816755.2. Lineage (NCBI taxonomy): Eukaryota > Viridiplantae > Streptophyta > Magnoliopsida > Fabales > Fabaceae > Arachis > Arachis ipaensis. The sequence continues at coordinate 83,703,395 of NC_029792.2, read as the reverse complement.
ACTAAAAGACACCAAACTTAAAATTTTTAAAATAAACCAAGAAAACTTACAAAGAACAATTCGAATATGAAGAAGGGAAAATAAGTTCACCTTCAAAAATTTAAAGAAAAAGATAAAAACAAAGGGGACACCAAACTTAAAAACTGACAGGAGACTCAAACAAAAGATAAAGATTACTAAAGAAAAGAAAAGGTTTTGAAAAATTTTTGAAAAAGGAAACAAAAGACACAAACAACAGAGCAAATAAACCATAAAAAATACCTAATCTAAGCAACAAGATAGTCCGGTTGTTTGTCAAACTCGAACAATCCCCGTCAACGGCGCCAAAAACTTGGTGCACAAAATTGGATCCACACGTTTTGCATAAATAGACTGGCAACTATACCAGGTCGTCCAAGTAATACCTTAGGTGAGTGAGGGTCGATCCCACAGAGATTGTTGGTTTGAGCAAGCAGTGGTTACCTTGCAAATCTTAGTTAGGTGGATAGAAATTATAGTTTGTCACGGAAAACGCATAAAACAGAATAAATAAATGAAATGTTGCTAGATAGGTGGAAAATCAATGGTATGAGAATGGTTGAGGCTTCGGAGATGCTTTGTCTTTCCGGATTAACTTTTCTTTATGTCTACTTCAATAACCTTCTGATTCATTCAACGGCAGCTGTAAGTGATTAACTCATAGCCTCTCATCAAGTTAACCTCCTCCACTGCAGCAATCCACCATGTTGTAAGTGACTCATATCCTCTCATCAAGCCACCTCTAGGTTTCTCACTGTAGTAGAAGATGAAGCTCTAAGAAATCCACTCCCCTTTATGACCCTACTCAAGGTGCCACAGACAAGGCAGATCCTCTGAATCAGGGAACGCTGCTTCTCAGACTCTAGCCTTAGCACCACAGAGACCTCACTTACCCACGGTCAATGGGATTTCATGTCACGTATCCAAAGTTGCCTAGGTACTCTATTGGAATTTTCAATGCAATCTCTAACCTTGGTTCAACTCTTTTTAGGTCAGGACTCGCACAGAACCCATGTAGAACAAGGGTGATTGTCACGAGTCACCCTCAATTCATAAGAAAATAAGGACTCCCTCTTGGGTTGCTGATGAAGTGGAGATTGCTA
>NC_029792.2:83681831-83692274 GCF_000816755.2 Arachis ipaensis | reverse complement strand
ATCCAAAGATATCATCACTTGACCATACTTCAACCGAAAGCCCCTTTCAAAACTCACCACCCACACAAACTTCCATGAACCTCTCAAGGCTTTCAGAGCTTGAGTCCATGTTCAAAAAAAATGAGGAGGAGGCAATGAAAGCCTGGAAAAGGGAAGAAATCATCCGTCAGAGGACGAATGAGCACCTGGAGAACATAAGGAAACACTTAGAACCATCAAACAGTAAAAATCAATCTGTGGGAGAGGAAGTGGAAAAACAAGAACAAAAGGTTCTTATGTCAAGTGAAAGTGCAATGAAGAAGGGGGAAAAACAAGAGGAAGAGGCTACTGAGTCAAGTGGATTTTTAATGAAGAATGAGGTGGTTAAAAATGAAACTACACTTGAGATGACAAAAGAACATGAAGAATCACAACTCTCACAAAACGAACCTCTCCCATGATAGAGCTATTAAAACAAATGTTGGGTGTAAAAGAGGAATTGGAGGAGCAAGAAAGTGAAGAAGTCATTCCAACTTCAAGTGAGGCAGAGAAGTACATAAAGGAGGAGTTCATGGAACCACCAATACAAGAGACTCTTGATGAAAAGAAGACTCCAACAATCACACAACCACCAAGACTTGGATTCAAAGAAGTGAAGGCAATTAACAAAAGCACCAAGAAGAGGATTGTGACCAAACTACCAAGGACAACATTCAAGAGGAGGTCAACCACAAGCAATCCAACCCCTGGACCAATAGCAAGCAAACTCAATCAAGCCATGTACAAAAGAAAGCTTGCTGAGGAGAGACCAAGACAGGGGGTAATAGCTTAATCTTCTCCTCCTTTGAAGTCATTTCTCTTAACAAATTGGAAGAAGAGGAAGAAAGTAAAGAACAGGTAGACAATAGGTACATTTCTTTTCCTTGCTTTGTTTAAATTTCAATAAATTGGCATATGGTTACATTCTAAGTTTGGTGTTGCCCTGCAACAAACTGTTTTCCATCTTCATGGATGATTGCATCAATTTTACATGAAAGTGACACACCAAGATTCTAAGTTTTGTGTGCCACCTATTTTTCTATACAAATCAATCCAGCAACATCACTTGTCTGCATAATCATATTGCCTTTTACAGTGTTATTTTTCTTCTTAGTTGGATAATTTTTGTTTTCTCTTTGTTTCATTTATTTATTTGTTTTTAATGCTTTCCTCCATTAACTGTTTTTGTTAATACATCACCAAGACATCCTGAATCGAGAGCTTTCCAAGCATATATGGCACTGCATGGTGGACACTAAAATTGAGGGAGAAAACTGCCCCGCAATGAGCATAAACGAACATGGTGGCAACCTGCAGTGAGGCCAACTGACCTCTGCACCTTCGACGGAGTATAACTCGAGCTGTAGAGCTCCAAATGATGTGCTCCCAACGGCATTGGAAAGTAGACATCCAGGGCTTTCCAATAATATATAATAGTATGGGGTGGACAATATGTTTGAGCCTCCAAAACCGGCGTTTTCGACCACGTTTGAGGCAAACTTTACCTCAAACGTTGGGCACCAAAGTCGGTGACCCTGTCCTCTTCAAAGAAGCATAACTTGAGTTGTAGATGTCCAATTGAGGTGATTCCAATTGGGTTAGAAAGATGACATTCAGAGCTTTCGAACCATATATAATAGTCTATAGTGGGCATAAAATTGACAACGTTGACAAGAGGACGAAGTAGCGCCATGAGTGTGCATAAGGGGGCCAACGTTTGAGCAAAAGTTTGACCCCAAACTTTAGCTCAAACGTTGGTAGCAGCAAGAATGGGGCAGCTGGTGTAAAAAGTTTGAGTAAAAGTTTGCCTCAAACTTTTACTCAAACTTTTACTCAAGCTTTTAAGATTCACAACCCGGTTCACATTGGTTCTCTCTCCAACTCCAAGAGCAATCAACCAAGGCCTCTATCAACCCAATTCCATCAAGGGCAAGGGCCAAATTGATACCACTCAAAGGCACAAGAGATAGTTAGAATAGAAATTTCATTTTAATTGTAATTTGTTTTGAATTTCATTTTTGTAAAAATGCCTATAAATATGTATCTGTTTCATTTTATTTGGAGAGGCGAGCTCCACTAAGGAGCATTAGGAATATAGAACTCTCTCTCTTTAGTTTTTCTTTTTGTTTTAAATCTTGGGTTGAGAATTGAAGAAATTCTGTTTCAATCTCACCTTGAGAATTCTCTCTATTTTCTTCTACAAAATTTCAGTGAATTAAGGATTTGAATCAACACTCTGTTTATTGCTTTCATCTTCATTTCTTTTGCAAATTGTTCTTTATTGGATCAAGGAAGTAATTGAGATCTAGACTTGGTCTCTAGTCTCATCCAACCCCTGAGATCTTCAATTTACTTTAGTTATTGCAATTGTGCTGCATTTCACTTTCTGTTTGGTTCTTCAATTTAATTTACATTAAGCTTGCTGCAAATCTCATTTACATTTCCTGCAAAATTTTAAATTCCTCTGCAATTGCTCTAAATTCTGATTCACTAAAATTTTGCTTCTCTATTTACATTGCTCTCAGTTTACTTTCCAGCAATTTAAATTTCCAGTTGTGTGATCTATTGTTCTCTTTAATTTCCAGCACCTACTCCCCTTTAATTTCATGCAATTTACATTTCTTGCAATTTATGATTCTTGCAATTTACATTTCTTGCCCTTTAAGTTACTTGCAATTTTACTTTCTGCACTTTATAATTCCTGCAAGTTTACATTCTGTTGGCTTCAATTGTCACTCAAATCACTCAATGTTAGCTTGACTAAACTAATCACCCACTAAAGTTGCTTGATCCATCAATCCCTGTGGGATCGACCTCACTCCCGTGAGTTTTATTACTTGATGCGACCCGGTGCACTTGCCGGTGAGTTTTGTGTCGGATCGTTTTCCGCACATCAAGTTTTTAATCAAAAGGGAACACCAAACTTAGTAACTTGCCAATGGTCCTTGTGCATCAGATTAACCATGTGTAAAACTCTTTTTCTTTTTCAAAATTGACAAAACTGGAAACTTAGGAAACGGCAGCATAGTTGACCAGTTTATCTAAATGCTTGAAGCTAGCATTATGCAGAAAGTGAGAATGTGTTTTTTAATGGGATTTTGGTGGAACACCAAACTTAGAATCCTTCATTCTTCCTTATGTTGTTTTGGTGTGCAACACCAAACTTAGCTTCTTGCAATATAGATAAAACTAATAAACCTTTTTATTGATATAGATATGAAAAGATAGTTACCTCCGGTTGGGTTACCTCCCAACAAGCGCTCTTTTATTGTCACTAGCTTGACAGTCCTTCATTCTGTGCTCATGGAAGTTGAGACTTCTGTTGCCTCTGGTTTCTTCCTAAGTGAGGTTTTGCTGTGTGATGCTCATCCTGGATGATTGATTCTTTTCCTTCAGCCCTCTTCTCACCCATTTCTGTGAGGTTCTTAGCCAGTTGCTGCATTTGCCTCTCAATTCTTCTAAGTGAGGTTTCCTGGTTCTGTGTTATCTCCTCTTGGTGCTCCAACATTCTCTCTATTAAGATCTCCACATTGGTGATCCTATGAAAGTGTTGTAAAATTTGTTGGTTGTGAGGTATCTGGGGTTGGAGGAGTGGGTAGTGTGGTGGTATGTAGTGATTGTTGTTGGTATGGTGGTGTTTTTGCAGGTTTGGGAAGTTGGGGTTGTTATAGTTGAAGTCCCTTTGTTCCTGATGCTGAGATTCCCTCATTCTTAGATAAGAATGTGGCTTCCATGGTGGAAATTGTGCATTCACTGTGGCAGAATGTAGAAAATGAATCTGTCTAGCTATTTACTCCAATTGTTGCTGAGTTTGCTGGTATAGCTGTTTGTTTTGATTCATGATTGGTGGGTGTGGTTCTTCTTGTACCTGACATACAAGCAGAACATAAGAAACACTCAAACCAGTGACACTTTAATCTACTGCTAGAATGAAGTTTTAGTTAGCTTAAGCAAAAATTCAAACAGTTAGTGGGTTAGTAAAAATTAGAGAAAAAATAAAGAAAAAGTGCTTGATCTAGATCACCACCTCACTTAATCATTGTCAATCTAATCAATCCCCGGCAACGGCGCCAAAAACTTGATGTGCAGAAAACGATCCGACACAAAACTCACCGGCAAGTGCACCGGGTCGCATCAAGTAATAATAACTCACGGGAGTGAGGTCGATCCCACAGGGATTGAAGGATTGAGCATTTTTAGTTTAGTGGTTGATTTAGTCAAGCGAATCAAGATTTGGTTGAGTGATTTGTGATTTGCAGAATGTAAATTGCATGGAAAGTAAAGGGAATGGGAAATTCGCATGAAATTAAAGAGAACCGAAATTTAAAGTGCTGAATCTTAAAGAACAAGAAATTAAATGGCAGAAAAAACTTAAATCCTATGCTATTTATACACTTTCTTCAAATGGTCTTCAAGCCTTCAATTGGGCCTTTGCTCTTGATGGAATTGGGTTGATAGAGGCCTTGGTTGATTGCTCTTGGAGTTTGGAGAAGAACCGAATTGAACCGGGTTTGGAATCATGAAAGCTTGAGTAAAAGTTTGAGTAAAAGTTTGAGGCAAACTTTTACTCAAACTTTTCACATCAGCCACCCTCTTTTGCTGATACCAACGTTGGGGCAAAAGTTTGGGATCAAACTTTTGCTCCAACGTTGGCCTCCCCTTGCACACTCATGGCGCCAACGTTAGCCAAAAAGTTAGAGGCTAACGTTGGCGCAAACTTTTGCTCTCCAGGGTGTTGACTTGTGATGCCAAAAGTTTGCCAAAAAGTTTGAGACAAACTTTTCCTCCAGCTTTTTGCCCAAAAATTTGCACAAAAGTTTGAGGCAAACTTTTGGTCCAGCTTTTTGCACAAAAGTTTGCACAAAAGTTTGAGGCAAACTTTTGGTCCAGCTTTTCGCTCCCTGGTTCATTTTCACTTATTCCAAAAGTTTGAGCTAAAGTTTGAGGCAAACTTTTGCTCAAACTTTTTGTCCTCTCTTCCTCCTAGCCATTCCTCCTTGCTTCAATCTTTCTCCAAGCTTTCTTCACCTATCATTAATCAACCAAACACATCAAAGCTATGCTTAAAACCATGAGATATTCATTCTTTCATAATATGTGACAATTATAGCATAAAACCTCATGAAATTGCATTAATTCATACATGGTTGATTAAATCAAAGGAAGTATGAAAATCTACCCAATTGGCTTGCTTATGGCTCAAGAAAGTGCATAATTCAATTGAAAACAAAAGAAAAGGCTAGTGAAACTAGGCTAAGATGACTTGTCATCACAACACCAAACTTAAATCTTGTTTGTCCCCAAGCAAGCAGTAAAACATAAGAAAAATTACTAGAAGCAGAGAAGTGTATAAGCTTTTTATTGGAAGACATTGAATACTGGTAAATGGAGTTTTTATGCATGGTATCTTAGGGATTTTTATTCTGGGGCTGAGACATCAACATTCCTTTGGATCCTTACTTGAATTACAAAAAAAAAAATGAGACTTGTTATTAGCTTGGTTCCTTAGCTTTTCTTGTTCTTTTCTTGGCTGAGGCTTAATCTTGAGAGGCAGTTAGCATGCATATATGCTTGTGATTCTGTGAACCTAAGTTGGTGTGGGAACACCAAACTTAGTTCCTTGCCTACTTCTATATGTAGCAAAATAAATACATGCATGAAACATCAAGTACTTTTATTTAGGAAATAAACTATGAACTAAGAAACAAACTATGAACCAGAAAACAACCAAAAACTAGAAACATTACAATTGTTAAGCAGTTTCTCTGATGGTTTGGAGCCGATACTGATCATGCTGAGGGTGCAATGTGTTCTTAATGAAATTTTTGGTAGAACACCAAACTTAGCATCTAACATTCACCCCTTAACTATTTTGGTGTGCAACACCAAACTTAGCTCTTTGCAATACAGAGAAATCTACTCAACTCTTTTATTAAATTAGCTATGAAGAGAAAATTACCTCAGGTTGGGTTGCCTCCCAACAAGCGCTTCTTTATTGTCACTAGCTTGACATGTTGTTCTTCACTTTCTTCCTCTTCTTCCAGTTGGTTAAGAGGAATGACCTCAAGGGGAGGAAAGTTTCAGCTGTTGTCCCCTTTCTTAGTCCCTCCTCAGCAAGCCTCCTTTTTTATACAGCTTGATTGAGCTTACTTGCTAGTTCAGGGGAAGGATTGTTTGCAGTTGACCTTCTCTTGAATGTTATCCTTTGTAGCTTGGTCACAATCCTCTTCTCGGTGATTTTGTTAATTGCCTTCACTTCCTTGAGTCCAAGTTTTGGTGGTTGTGTGGTTGTTGGAGTATCAATCCCCGGCAACGGCGCCAAAAACTTGATGTGCGGAAAACGATCCGACACAAAACTCACCGGCAAGTGCACCGGGTCGCATCAAGTAATAAAACTCATGGGAGTGAGGTCGATCCCACAGGGATTGATGGATCAAGCAACTTTAGTGGGTGATTAGTTTAGTCAAGCTAACATTGAGTGGTTTGAGTGACAATTGAAGCCAACAGAATGTAAACTTACAGGAATTATAAAGTGCAGAAAGTAAAATTGCAAGTAACTTAAAGGGCAAGAAATGTAAATTGCAAGAATCTTAAATTGCAAGAAATGTAAATTGTATGAAATTAAAGGAGAGTAGGTGCTGGAAATTAAAGAGAACAATAGATCACGCAACTGGAAATTTAAATTGCTGGAAAGTAAACTGAGAGCAATGTAAATAGAGAAGCAAAATTTCAGTGAATCAGAATTTAGAGGAATTGCAGAGGAATTTAAAATTGTGCAGGAAATGTAAATGAGATTTGCAGCAAGCTTAATGTAAATTAAATTGAAGAACCAAACAAAAAGTGAAATGCAGCACAATTGCAATAACTAAAGGAAATTGAAGATCTCAGGGGTTGGATGAGACTAGAGACCAAGTCTAGATCTCAATTCCTTCCTTGATCCAATAAAGAACAATTTGCAAAAGAAATGAAGATGAAAGCAATAAACAGAGTGTTGATTCAAATCCTTAATTCACTGAAATTTTGTAGAAGAAAACAGAGAGAATTCTCAAGGTGAGATTGAAACAGAATTTCTTCAATTCTCAACCCAAGATTTAAAACAAAAAGAAAAACTAAAGAGAGAGAGTTCTATATTCCTAATGCTCCTTAGTGGAACTCGCCTCCTAAATAAAATGAAACAGATGCCTATTTATAGGCATTTTTACAAAATGAAAATGAAATTCAAAACAAATTACAATTAAAATGAAATTTCTATTCTAACTATCTCTTGTGCCTTTGAGTGGTGTCAACTGGGCCCTTGCTCTTGATGGAATTGGGTTGATAGAGGCCTTGGTTGATTGCTCTTGGAGTTGGAGAGAGAACCAATGTGAACCGGGTTGTGAATCTTAAAAGCTTGAGTAAAAGTTTGAGTAAAAGTTTGAGGCAAACTTTTACTCCAACTTTTCACATCAGCCACCCTCTTTTGCTGATATCAACCTTGGGGCAAAAGTTTGGGGTCAAACTTTTGGGTGTTTTGGAGAAATTCGTTTTTCCACAAAAATATCCATCAAGTTTTTGGCGCCGTTGCCGGGGATTGATTAGATCAACAATGATTAAGTGGGTGAGAAGTCTAGATCAAGCATTTTCTTTATTTTTGTTCTCTGTTCTAAGTTGAAACCAAGGTGTTTGAGTTATTGCCTCACTAAGAAATTCTTTCTCTATGACATGAATTTCAAATTTCATTGATGTTTACAAAATACAAATGGAGTTCAACTCATCTTATGGTCAAACAAAATTTTATGGGATATCACCCACCATCACCAATCTCTAATGGTGGTTGGGAATATCACCAAGAAACTTCAAATTCTGGGCACTCCAATTCATGGAGCTATGCTTCAGAACCACAAGATGAGAAAGAAAATCATATGGGATATTTCCCTCCACCACAAAATGATGCAAGTCATGATTCTAATGGTGGCTGGGAAGGGAATTCTAGTGCTCCATATGATATTCATCCAAAGATATCATCACTTGACCATACTTCAACCGAAAGCCCCTTTCAAAACTCACCACCCACACAAACTTCCATGAACCACTCAAGGCTTTCAGAGCTTGAGTCCATGTTCAAAAAAAATGAGGAGGAGGCAATGAAAGCCTGGAAAAGGGAAGAAATCATCCGTCAGAGGACGAATGAGCACCTGGAGAACATAAGGAAACACTTAGAACCATCAAACAGTAAAAATCAATCTGTGGGAGAGGAAGTGGAAAAACAAGAACAAAAGGTACCTATGTCAAGCAAACTTTCAATGAAGAATGAGGTGGTGGAGGTATTTGAACCTGAAACTGCATATCCATAGAAGCTAATTGAGGTGACAGAGAAACATGAAATTTCACTCCCAAAAGACTTAATGGCAGATCAAGCAAAAGAAGGGGAGGAAGCCAATCAAGGAGATTCACGCTCAATTGAAGTTGAGGATTACATAGATGAAGGGCTCATTGAGCCAGTAATTCAAAAGGCTCTGGATGAAGATTACACAACAACCATGTCTTGGAATCAAAGAAGTGAAGGCAACTAACAAGAGTACCGAGAAGAGGATTGTGACCAAGATACCAAGGACAACATTCAAGAAAAGGTCAACTACAAACAATCCTACCCCTGATCCAGCAAGCAAGTTCAATTCAGCCATTAACAAAAGGAAGCTTGCTGAGGAAAGACCAAAACAGGGGACAATAGCTGAATCTTCTCCACCCTTGAGGTCATTCCTCTTAACAAACTGGAAGAAAAGGAAGAAAGTGAAGAACAACATGTCAAGTTAATGACACTAAAAGAGCGCTTTTTGGGAGGCAACCCAATCGCAGGTAACATTTCATTTCTTTGCTTTGTTTACTTTCTCTGTCTACTTTGTTTATTTTCAATAAATTGGCATATGATTACATTCTAAGTTTGGTGTTGCCCTGCAATAATTTTTTTTCAAATCCATCTAGATGATTGCATCAATTCTAAATGGAAGTGTCACACTAAGTTTCTAAGTTTGGTGTGCCACTTAATTTTCTGTGCAAATAAGTCCAGCAACACCACTTGTCAACATAATCATAATGTCTTTGTAGTGTTATTTTTCTTTTAGTTTGACACTTTTTTATTCTACTTGCTTTAGCCATTTGTTTTTAATACTTTCATTTATTTTGCTCTTTAACTGTTTCTGTTAATACCTCACCAAGAAATCCTTATTCATGACAGATTCTTGGCTTGGTGATTGTATTTAACATATAACAGTTTCATTTAGTCTTAGTTCAAATAAAATGGACATGTGATTGCATTCTAAGTTTAGTGTTGCTATGCAACAAAAATTTGTTTCCAATCCATACTAGATACTTACATCAATTCTAAGTGAAAGTGTCACACTAAGTTTGGTGTGCCACTTATATTTTTAAGCAATGTATCATGCACACCCTCTTATGTTTACAGTCACAATGTCTCTATTTCCCTTTGCCTTCATTGTTATTATTCATTTTGCTTGCTTAAACACATGTACTACTAACATTTCATTGTAAGACACTCATGATACATCTTAGCCCCATCATCCTTGTTCTAATTGTTGCTTGAGGATGAGCAAGCATTCTGAGTTTGGTATGGAAAAAGAAAAAATATGAGGAAAAGGACAACAACAAGGAAGATGAACCACAAGGTGCTAACACTCCTTTCTCCTCTTACTTACTTCTAGCACTTTAAAAAGCATAATTGTCTGCTATTTTCTTCTCTGTATACATGTGTGGTAAGAATAAGCATAGCCTGAATTTTGATTTGTAACATCTTGCTGTTTCATTGTGACTACTATCTTGAATTTTGTGAGTTCAAAAGCAATAAAGTATCATGATCATAAACAAACAAGGCATTAAAGAAGAACTTAGCATATGCATACAAGTATTGGAAGGCTAGAATGATTAATTGTTGCTCAATTACATTAGATTTTATTTAATTAAAGTTTTCATCTAGGACATTTTATGAAATTTTTGAAATCATAAAAACTTCGAAGAAGCAATTGCAATTAAAGCAAGAAAAGAAAAAGGGAAAGAATGAGAAAGCTGAAGGCTTTGAGTACCAATGACAATTCAATTGTTAAGTACTTGTGGTGTTTATGTATCAGGCAAAAAGCTTGAAAATAAAACACTTAGAGTCAAGGCTAGGCTCAAGTGCAAAAGCACTCCCTCAAAGCTCAAGGCTCTGAGCATCAATGATTAGAGAGTAAAGAAAAGAAACAAATGAGCTTAATGAAGTCCTCTAATTAAATTCTTGTCGTGCTTATGTATCAAGTGGTAATACTTGAAAACAAAGCATTTAGAGTCGTAGCTTTATTATCAACTCATAGGGCAAAACACCCAAAAGGAGCAGCTAAAAAGAAAATCAAAAGCTTGTTTCAAGGAAGAAATATAAGGAAAAGATTTCATAAA
>NC_029792.2:83663479-83681494 GCF_000816755.2 Arachis ipaensis | reverse complement strand
AACTTAAAGAGCAAGAAATGTAAATTGCATAAACTTAAATGACAAGAAATGTAAATTGCATGAAAAGTAAAGGGGCTGGGGTGCTGGAAATTAAAGAGAACAATAGATCACGCAACTGGAAATTTAAATTGCTGGAAAGTAAACTGAGAGCAATGTAAATAGAGAAGCAAAATTTCAGTGAATCAGAATTTAGAGCAATTGCAGAGGAATTTAAAATTGTGCAGGAAATGTAAATGAGATTTGTAGCAAGCTTAATGTAAATTAAATTGAGGAACCAAACAGAAAGTGAAATGCAGCTCAATTTGTAATAACTAAAGGAAAGTTGAAGATCTCAGGGGTTGGATGAGACTAGAGACCAAGTCTAGATCTCAATTCCTTCCTTGATCCAATAAAGAACAATTTGCAAAAGAAATGAAGATGAAAGCAATAAACAGAGTGTTGATTCAAATCCTTAATTCACTGAAATTTTGTAGAAGAAAACAGAGAGAATTCTCAAGGTGAGATTGAAACAGAATTTCTTCAATTCTCAACCCAAGATTTAAAACAAAAAGAAAAACTAAAGAGAGAGAGTTCTATATTCCTTAGTGGAACTAGTGGAACTCGCCTCCTAAATAAAATGAAACAGATGCCTATTTATAGGCATTTTTACAAAATGAAAATGAAATTCAAAAATTAAAATGATTAAAATGAAATTTCTATTCTAACTATCTCTTGTGCCTTTGAGTGGTGTCAATTGGGCCCTTGCTCTTGATGGAATTGGGTTGAAGATGGTCTCTGTTGATTGCTCTTGGAGTTGGAGAGAGAACCAATGTGAACCGGGTTGTGAATCTTAAAAGTTTGAGTAAAAGTTTGAGGCAAACTTTTACTCAAACTTTTTACACCAGCTGCCCCATTCTTGCTGCTACCAACGTTTGAGCTAAAGTTTGGGGTCAAACTTTTGCTCAAACGTTGGCCCCCTTATGCACACTCATGGCGCTACATTGTCCTCTTGTCAACGTTGTCAATTTTATGCCCACTAAAGACTATTATATATGGTTCGAAAGCTCTGAATGTCAGCTTTCTAACCCAATTGGAATCACCTCAATTGGACATCTACAACTCAAGTTATGCTCCTTTGAAGAGGACAGGGTCGCTGGCTTTGGTGCCCAACGTTTGAGGTAAAGTTTGCCTCAAACGTGGTCGAAAACGCCGGTTTTGGAGGCTCAAACGTATTGTCCACCCCATACTATTATATATTATTGGAAAGCCCTGGATGTCTACTTTCCAATGCCGTTGGGAGCACATCATTTGGAGCTCTACAGCTCGAGTTATACGCCGTCGAAGGTGCAGAGGTCAGTTGGCCTCACTGCAGGTTGCCACCATGTTCGTTTATGCTCATTGCGGGGCAGTTTTCTCCCTCAATTTTAGTGTCCACCATGCAGTGCCATATATGATGGAAAGCTCTCGATTCCTACTTTCCATTGCTTTTTGAATCACCTCATTTGGAGCTCTGTAGCTCAAGTTATTCTTGTTGGAAGTATACCCCTTGTATGCCTTGTGGCGCCAATGTTTGCCAAAAAGCTTGAGGCAAACGTTGGCGCAAGCTTTTTCTCCCCTGGGTGTGTTGGTGTGGCGCCAACGTTTGCCAAAAAGTTTGAGGCAAATGTTGGCGCAAACTTTTGCTCTCCAGGGTGTTGATTTGTGATGCCAAAAGTTTGCCAAAAAGTTTGAGGCAAACTTTTGCTCAGGCTTTTTGCCCAAAAGTTTGCACAAAAGTTTGAGGCAAACTTTTGGTCAAGCTTTTTGCTCCCTGGTTCGTTTTCACTTATTCCAAAAGTTTGAGCTAAAGTTTGAGGCAAACCTTTGCTCAAACTTTTTGTTCTCTCTTCCTCCTAGCCATTCCTTCTTGCTTCAATCTTTCTCCAAGCTTTCTTCACCTATCATTAATCACCCAAATACATCAAAGCTATGCTCAAAATCATGAGATATTTATTCTTTCATACTATATGACAATTATAGCATAAAACCTCATGAAATTCCATTAATTCATCTATGGTTGATTAAATCAAAGGAAACATGAAAATCCACCCAATTGGCTTGCTTATGGCTCAAGAAAGTGCATAAAACCTATTGAAAACAAATGAAAAAGCATAAAAAAACATGACATGGTGACATGTCATCACAACACCAAACTTAAACCTTGCTTGTCCCCAAGCAAGAAAAGAATCATGCAATAAAGATTGACAATCCAAGGCAAGAAGAATAGCAACTCAATGTTCATGGTAAGCTAGTTTTCTAAGCATGCTACAATCACAAAAGAAATGTAAATGATTGATGCTTCCATCTAGCTCAATTTATGAAATCTTTTTCTTATATTTCTTCCTTGAAACAAGCTTTTGATTTTCTTATTAGGTTCTCCTTTTGGGTGCTTTGCCCCATGAGTTGATAACAAAGCTACGACTTCTAAATGCTTTGTTTTCAAGTATTACCACTTGATACATAAGCACCACAAGCATTTGATTAGAGGACTTCATTAAGCTCATTTTTCTTTTCTTTTCTTGACTCTCTAATCATTGATGCTCAGAGCCTTGAGCTTTGAGGGAGTGCTTTTGCAATTTGAGCCTAACCTTGACTTCTAAGTGTTTTGTTTTCAAGCATTTGGCTTGATACATAAACACCACAAGTACTTAACAAATGAATTGCCATTGGTACTCAGAGCCTTCAGCTTTCTCATTCTTTCCCTTTTTCTTTTCTTACCTTAATTGCATTTGCTTCTTCAAGGTTTTCATGATTTTAAAAAATTTCACAAAATGTTCTAGATGAAAACTTCAATAAAATCCAATGCAATTGAGCAACAATCAAACATACTAGCTTCCCAATACTGTCTTACACAATGAAAAGTTAGTAGTATATGTGTTCTAAGCAAGAAAAATTAAAGATAAGGCACAAGAGACAGAGACATTGTGATTGCATGCTTAAGAAGGTGAGCATAATACTTTGCATAGAAGATAAGTGGCACACCAAACTTAGTGTGACACTTTCACTTTGGAATCAATGCAAGTATCCAGTAAAGATTTGAAGCAAATTGTGTTGCATAGCAACACCAAACTTAGAATGCAACCATATGTCAATTTATTTGAGCTAAAACTAAACAAAAGAAACTGTTATATGTAGAATACAATCACCAAATGAAGAGTCTGTTATGAATAAGGATGTCTTGGTGATGTATTAACAAAAACAGTTAATGAAGGAAAGCATTAAAAACAAGTAAATAAATGAAACAAAGAGAAAACAAAAATTATCCAACTAAGAAGAAAAATAACACTATAAAAGGCAATATGATTATGCAGACAAGTGATGTTGCTGGATTGATTTGCATAGAAAAATAGGTGGCACACCAAACTTAGAATCTTGGTGTGTCACTTATATGTAAAATTGATGCAATCATCCATGAAGATGGAAAACAGTTTGTTGCAGGGCAACACCAAACTTAGAATGTAACCATATGCCAATTTATTGAAATTTAAACAAAGCAAGGAAAAGAAATGTACCTACTGTCTACCTATTCTTTACTTTCTTCCTCTTCTTCCAATTTGTTAAGAGAAATGACTTCAAAGAAGGAGAAGATTCAGCTATTACCCCCTGTCTTGGTCTCTCCTCAGCAAGCTTTCTTTTGTACATGGCTTGATTGAGCTTGCTTGCTATTGGTCCAGGTGTTGGATTGCTTGTGGTTGACCTCCTCTTGAATGTTGTCCTTGGTAGTTTGGTCACAATCCTCTTCTTGGTGCTTTTGTTAATTGCCTTCACTTCTTTGAATCCAAGTCTTGGTGGTTGTGTGATTGTTGGAGTCTTCTTTTCATCAAGAGTCTCTTGTATTGGTGGTTCCATGAACTCCTCCTTTATGTACTTCTCTGCCTCACTTGAGTTTGGAATGACTTCTTCACTTTCTTGCTCCTCCACTTCCTCTTTTACACTCAATATTTGTTTTAATAGCTCTTTTATGGAGGAGGTTTGTTGATCTTCCCAAGCTTTCTTCATCTCCTCTTCATACCTTTCAATCATGGATTCAAGTGTTGAGGCGTTTTGGTCCAGAAAAATTTGTGAGAGTTGTGATTCTTCATGTTCCTTTGTCATCTCAAGTGTAGTTTCATTTTTAACCACCTCATTCTTCATTAAAAATCCACTTGACTCAGTAGCCTCTTCCTCTTGTCTTTCCTCCTTCTTCATTGCACTTTCACTTGACATAAGGACCTTTTGTTCTTGTTTTTCCACTTCCTGTCCCACAGATTGATTTTTACTGTTTGATGGTTCTAAGTGTTTCCTTATGTTCTCCAGGTGCTCATTCGTCCTCTGACGGATGATTTCTTCCCTTTTCCAGGCTTTCATTGCCTCCTCCTCATTTTTTTTTGAACATGGACTCAAGCTCTGAAAGCCTTGAGTGGTTCATGGAAGTTTGTGTGGGTGGTGAATTTTGAAAGGGGCTTTCGCTTGAAATATGGTCAAGTGATGATATCTTTGGATGAATATCATATGGAGCACTAGAATTCCCTTCCCAGCCACCATTAGAATCACGACTTGCATCATTTTGTGGTGGAGGGAAATATCCCATATGATTTTCTTTCTCATCTTATGGTTCTGAAGCATAGCTCCATGAATTGGAGTGCGCAGAATTTGAAGTTTCTTGGTGATATTCCCAACCACCATTAGAGATTGGTGATGGTGGGTGATATCCCATAAAATTTTGTTTGACCATAAGATGAGTTGAACTCCATTTGTATTTTGTAAACATCAATGAAATTTCAAATTCATGTAATAGAGAAAGAATTTCTTAGTGAGGTAATAACTCAAAAACCTTGGTTTCAACTTAGAACAGAGAACAAAAATAAAGAAAATGCTTGATCTAGACTTCTCACCCACTTAATCATTGTTGATCTAATCAATCCCCGGCAACGGTGCCAAAAACTTGATGTGCGGAAAACGATCCGACACAAAACTCACCGGCAAGTGCACCGGGTCGCATCAAGTAATAAAACTCACGGGAGTAAGGTCGATCCCACAGGGATTGATGGATCAAGTAACCTTAGTGGGTGATTAGTTTAGTCAAGCTAACATTGAGTGATTTGAGTGACAATTGAAGCCAACAGAATGTAAACTTGCAGGAATTATAAAGTGCAGAAAGTAAAATTGCAAGTAACTTAAAGGGCAAGAAATGTAAATTGCAAGAATCTTAAATTGCAAGAAATGTAAATTGCATGAAATTAAAGGGGAGTAGGTGCTGGAAATTAAAGAGAACAATAGATCACGCAACTGGAAATTTAAATTGCTGGAAAGTAAACTGAGTGCAATGTAAATAGAGAAGCAAAATTTCAGTGAATCAGAATTTAGAGCAATTGCAGAGGAATTTAAAATTGTGCAGGAAATGTAAATGAGATTTGCAGCAAGCTTAATGTAAATTAAATTGAAGAACCAAACAGAAAGTGAAATGCAGCACAATTGTAATAACTAAAGGAAATTGAAGATCTCAGGGGTTGGATGAGACTAGAGACCAAGTCTAGATCTCAATTCCTTCCTTGATCCAATAAAAAACAATTTGCAAAAGAAATGAAGATGAAAGCAATAAACAGAGTGTTGATTCAAATCCTTAATTCACTGAAATTTTGTAGAAGAAAATAGAGAGAATTCTCAAGGTGAGATTGAAACAGAATTTCTTCAATTCTCAACCCAAGATTTAAAACAAAAAGAAAAACTAAAGAGAGAGAGTTCTATATTCCTAATGCTCCTTAGTGGGGCTCGCCTCTCCAAATAAAATGAAACAGATACCTATTTATAGGCATTTTTACAAAAATGAAATTCAAAACAAATTACAATTAAAATGAAATTTCTATTCTAACTATCTCTTGTGCCTTTGAGTGGTGTCAATTGGGCCTTTGCCCTTGATGGAATTGGGTTGATAGAGGCCTTGGTTGATTGCTTTTGGAGTTGGAGAGAGAACCAATGTGAACCGGGTTGTGAATCTTAAAAGCTTGAGTAAAAGTTTGAGTAAAAGTTTGAGGCAAACTTTTACTCAAACTTTTTACACCAGCTGCCCCATTCTTGCTGCTACCAACGTTTAAGCAAAAGTTTTGGGTCAAACTTTTGCTCAAACGTTGGCCCCCTTATGCACACTCATGGCGCTAGTTTGTCCTCTTGTCAACGTTGTCAATTTTATGCCCACTATAGACTATTATATATGGTTCGAAAGCTCTGAATGTCAGCTTTCTAACCCAATTAGAATCACCTCAATTGGACATCTACAACTCAAGTTATGCTCCTTTGAAGAGGACAGAGTCGCTGGCTTTGGTGCCCAACATTTGAGGTAAAGTTTGCCTCAAACATGGTCAAAAACGCCGGTTTTGGAGGCTCAAACGTATTGTCCACCCCATACTATTATATATTGTTGGAAAGCTCTGGATGTCTACTTTCCAATGCCGTTGGGAGCACATCATTTGGAGCTCTACAGTTTGAGTTATACTCCGTCGAAAGTGCAGAGGTCAGTTGGCCTCACTGCAGGTTGCCACAATGTTCGTTTATGCTCATTGCGGGACAGTTTTCTTCCTCAATTTTAGTGTCCACCATGCAGTGCCATATATTCTTGGAAAGCTCTCAATTCCTACTTTCCATTGCTTTCTGAATCACCTCATTTGGAGCTCTGTAGCTCAAGTTATTCTTGTTGGAAGTATACCCCTTGTATGCCTTGTGGCGCCAACGTTTGCCAAAAAGCTTGAGGCAAACGTTGGCGCAAGCTTTTTCTCCCCTGGGTGTGTTGGTGTGGCACCAACGTTTGCCAAAAAGTTTGAGGCAAACGTTGGCGCAAACTTTTGCTCTCCAGGGTGTTGATTTGTGATGCCAAAAGTTTGCCAAAAAGTTTGAGGCAAACTTTTGCTCAAACTTTTTGCTCCCTGGTTCGTTTTCACTTATTCAAAAAGTTTGAGCTAAAGTTTGAGGTAAACTTTTGCTCAAACTTTTTGTTCTCTCTTTCTCCTAGCCATTCCTTCTTGCTTCAACCTTTCTCCAAGCTTTCTTCACCTATCATTAATCAACCAAATATATCAAAGCTATGCTCAAAATCATGAGATATTTATTCTATCATAATATATGACAATTATAGCATAAAACCTCATGAAATTCCATTAATTCATCTATGGTTGATTAAATCAAAGGAAACATGAAAATCTACCAAATTGGCTTGCTTATGGCTCAAGAAAGTGCATAAAACCTATTGAAAACAAATGAAAAAGCATAAAAAAACATGACATAGTGACATGTCATCACAACACCATAGAAGAAAAACGAATAGATGAAAAGAAGACTCCAACAATCACACAACCAACAAGACTTGGATTCAAAGAAGTGAAGGCAATTAACAAAAGTACCAAGAAGAGGATTGTGACCAAACTACCAAGGACAACATTCAAGAGGAGGTCAACCACAAGCAATCCAACCCCTGGACCAATAGCAAGCAAGCTCAATCAAGCCATGTACAAAAGAAAGCTTGCTGAGGAGAGACCAAGACAGGGGGTAATAGCTGAATCTTCTCCTCCTTTGAAGTCATTTCTCTTAACAAATTGGAAGAAGAGGAAGAAAGTAAAGAACATGGCATTCTAAGTTTGGTGTTGCTATGCAACAAAATTTAGTTCCAATTCTTACAAGATACTTGCATTAATTCCAAGTGAAAGTGTCACACTAAGTTTGGTGTGCCACTTATCTTTTATGCAATGTATTGTGCGCACCTTCTTAAGTTTGCAATCACAATATCTCTGTCTCTTGTGCCTTGATTATTATCTTTAATTTTGCTTGCTTAAAACACATGTGCTACTAACATTTCATTGTGTAAGACATTCATGATACATCTTAGCCCCATAGCCATTGTTCTAATTGTTGCTTGAGGATGAGCAAGTACTCTAAGTTTGGCAAGAGGAGGAGAATTGATCTCTCTTCTTCCTTGTTCTTGCCCAGCACTCTTTAATTTTCTTGCTTCGGATCTTGGGTGGAGAATTGAAGAACTTCTGTTTCAATCTCACCTTGGGATCTTGTTTAATTCTCTGCTTAATTGAATTTCAGTTTTTGTTACTTGCTCTCTCATCTACTTTCTCTGCAATTTATATTTCCTTTGCAATTACTCTTGTTGGATCTAGGAAGGCATTGAGATCTAGACTTGGTTATCTAGTCTCTTGAGTCCTGAGATCTGAATTCCAATTTTACATCCTCTGTTGAATGTTTTTCAATCTCATTCACATTTCTGTTTTAAGATCCGGTTCGATTCAAGTCATCCTTTACTTCTCTGTTTGTTGCAATTTACTTTTCCTTGTTTAATCTCTGCAAATCCAATTCCCAATTCCCTTTACAATTCAAGCCATTTACATTTCTTGCACTTTAAGATTCTGCAATTTACATTTCTTGTGTTCTAAGTTTCTGCCATTTAATTTCTTGTTCTTTAAGATTCAGCACTTTAAATTTCAGTTCTCTTTAATTTCATGCCAACTACCCATTCCCTTTACTTTCTATGCAATTTAAATTCTGCAAATCACAAATCTCTCAACCAAATCTTGATTCGCTTGACTAAATCAACCACTAAACTAAAATTGCTCAATCCTTCAATCCCTGTGGGATCGACCTCACTCCCGTGAGTTATTATTACTTGATGCGATCCGGTGCACTTGCCGGTTAGTTTTGGGTGTTTTGGAGAAATTCATTTTTCCACAAAAATACTCATCAAGTTTTTGGCACCAAAAACTTGATGTGCGGAAAACGATCCGACACAAAACTCACCGGCAAGTGCACCGGGTCGCATCAAGTAATAAAACTCATGGGAGTGAGGTCGATCCCACAGGGATTGATGGATCAAGCAACTTTAGTGGGTGATTAGTTTAGTCAAGCTAACATTGAAGTGAGATTGGGTGAAACTTAAAGCAACAGAATGTAAATGACAAGGAATTATAAAGTGCAGAAAGTAAAATTGCATTGAAGATCTCAGGGGTTGGATGAGACTAGAGACCAAGTCTAGATCTCAATTCCTTCCTTGATCCAATAAAGAACAATTTGCAAAAGAAATGAAGATGAAAGCAATAAATAGAGTGTTGATTCAAATCCTTAATTCACTAAAATTTTGTAGAAGAAAACAGAGAGAATTCTCAAGGTGAGATTGAAACAGAATTTCTTCAATTCTCAACCCAAGATTTAAAACAAAAAGAAAAACTAAAGAGAGAGAGTTCTATATTCCTAATGTTCCTTAGTGGAGCTCGCCTCTCCAAATAAAATGAAACAGATACCTATTTATAGGCATTTTTACAAAAATGAAATTCAAAACAAATTACAATTAAAATGAAATTTCTATTCTAACTATCTCTTGTGCCTTTGAGTGGTGTCAATTGGGCCCTTGCCCTTGATGGAATTGGGTTGATAGAGGCCTTGGTTGATTGCTCTTGGAGTTGGAGAGAGAACCAATGTGAACCGGGTTGTGAATCTTAAAAGCTTGAGTAAAAGTTTGAGTAAAAGTTTGAGGCAAACTTTTACTCAAACTTTTTACACCAGCTGCCCCATTATTGCTGCTACCAACGTTTGAGCTAAAGTTTGAGGTCAAACTTTTGCTCAAACGTTGGCCCCCTTATGCACACTCATGGCGCTAGTTTGTCCTCTTGTCAACATTGTAAATTTTATGCCCACTATGGACTATTATATATGGTTGGAAAGCTCTGAATGTCAGATTTCTAACCCAATTGGAATCACCTCATTTGGACATCTACAACTCAAGTTATGCTCCTTTGAAGAGGACAGGGTCGCTGGCTTTGGTGCCCAACGTTTGAGGTAAAGTTTGCCTCAAACGTGGTCGAAAATGCCAGTTTTGGAGGCTCAAACGTATTGTCCATCCCATACTATTGTATATTGTTGGAAAGCCCTGGATGTCTAATTTCCAATGCCGTTGGGAGCACATCATTTGGAGCTCTACAGCTCGAGTTATACTCCGTCGAAGGTGCAGAGGTCAGTTGGCCTCACTGTAGGTTGCCACCATGTTCGTTTATGCTCATTGCGGGGCAGTTTTCTCCCTCAATTTTAGTGTCCATCATGCAGTGCCATATATGCTTGGAAAGCTCTCGATTCCTACTTTCCATTGCTTTTTGAATCACCTCATTTATAGCTCTGTAGCTCAAGTTATTCTTGTTAGAAGTATACCCCTTGTATGCCTTGTGGCGCCAACGTTTGCCAAAAAGCTTGAGGCAAACGTTGGCGCAAGCTTTTTCTCCCCTGGGTGTGTTGGTGTGGTGCCAACGTTTGCCAAAAAGTTTGAGGCAAAGGTTGGCGCAAACTTTTGCTCTCTAGAGTGTTGATTTGTGATGCCAAAAGTTTGCCAAGAAGTTTGAGGCAAACTTTTGCTCAAGCTTTTTGCCCAAAAGTTTGCACAAAAGTTTGAGGCAAACTTTTGGTCAAGCTTTTTGCTCCCGGGTTCGTTTTCACTTATTCCAAAATTTTGAGCTAAAGTTTGAGGCAAACTTTTGCTCAAACTTTTTGTTCTCTCTTCCTCCTAGCCATTCCTTCTTGCTTCAACCTTTCTCCAAGCTTTCTTCACCTATCATTAATCAACCAAATACATCAAAGCTATACTCAAAATCATGAGATATTTATTCTTTCATAATATATGACAATTATAGCATAAAACCTCATGAAATTCCATTAATTCATCTATGGTTGATTAAATCAAAGGAAACATGAAAATCTACCCAATTGGCTTGCTTATGGCTCAAGAAAGTGCATAAAACCTATTGAAAACAAATGAAAAAGCATAAAAAAACATAACATGGTGACATGTCATCACAACACCAAACTTAAACCTTGCTTGGGGAACTTAAACCTTGCTTGTCCCCAAGCAAGAAAAGAATCATGCAATAAAGATTGACAATCCAAGGCAAGAAGAATAGCAACTCATTGTTCATGGTAAGCTAGTTTTCTAAGCATGCTACAATCACAAAAGAAATGTAAATGATTGATGCTTCCATCTAGCTCAATTTATGAAATCTTTTTCTTATATTTCTTCCTTGAAACAAGCTTTTTCTTCATATTTTTCAATCACAGATTCAATTGTCGAGAGTTTTTGGTTCAGGGAAATTTGTGAGAGTTGTGATTCTTCATGTTCCTTTGTCATCTCAAGTGTAGTTTCATTTTTAACCACCTCATTCTTCATTAAAAATCCACTTGACTCAGTAGCCTCTTCCTCTTGTCTTTCATCCTTCTTCATTGCACTTTCACTTGACATAAGGACCTTTTGTTCTTGTTTTTCCACTTCCTCTCCCACAGATTGATTTTTACTGTTTGATGGTTCTAAGTGTTTCCTTATGTTCTCCAGGTGCTCATTCGTCCTCTGACGGATGATTTCTTCCCTTTTCCAGGCTTTCATTGCCTCCTCCTTATTTTTTTTGAACATGGACTCAAGCTCTAAAAGCCTTGAGTGGTTCATGGAAGTTTGTGTGGGTGGTGAGTTTTGAAAGGGGCTTTCGGTTGAAGTATGGTCAAGTGATGATATCTTTGGATGAATATCATATTGAGCACTAGAATTCCCTTCCCAGCCACCATTAGAATCATGACTTGCATCATTTTGTGGTGGAGGGAAATATCCCATATGATTTTCTTTCTCATTTTGTGGTTCTGAAGCATAGCTCCATGAATTGGAGTGCCCAGAATTTGAAGTTTCTTGGTGATATTCCCAACCACCATTAGAGATTGGTGATGGTGGGTGATATCCCATAAAATTTTGTTTGACCATAAGATGAGTTGAACTCCATTTGTATTTTGTAAACATCAATGAAATTTGAAATTCATGTCATAGAGAAAGAATTTCTTAGTGAGGCAATAACTCAAGCACCTTGGTTTCAACTTAGAATAGAGAACAAAAATAAAGAAAATGCTTGATCTAGACTTCACACCCACTTAATCATTGTTGATCTAATCAATCCCCGGCAACGGCGCCAAAAACTTGATGAGTATTTTTGTGGAAAAACAAATTTCTCCAAAACACCCAAAGCTAACCGGCAAGTGCACCGGGTCGCATCAAGTAATAATAACTCACGGGAGTGAGGTCGATCCCACAGGGTTTGAAGGATTGAGCAATTTTAGTTTAGTGGTTGATTTAGTCAAGCGAATCAAGATTTGGTTGAGAGATTTGTGATTTGCAGAATTTAAATTGCATAGAAAGTAAAGGGAATGGGTAATTGGCATGAAATTAAAGAGAACTGAAATTTAAAGTGTTGAATCTTAAAGAACAAGAAATTAAATGGCAGAAACTTAGAACACAAGAAATGTAAATTGCAGAATCTTAAAGTGCAAGAAATGTAAATGGCTTGAATTGTAAAGGGAATTGGGAATTGGATTTGCAGAATTTAAACAAGGAAAAGTAAATTGCAACAAATAGAGAAGTAAAGGGTGACTTGAATCGAACCGGATCTTAAAACAGAAATGTGAATGAGATTGAAAAACATTCAACAGAGGATGTAAAATTGGAATTCAGATCTCAGGACTCAAGAGACTAGATAACCAAGTCTAGATCTCAATGCCTTCCTAGATCCAACAAGAGTAATTGCAAAGGAAATATAAATTGCAGAGAAAGTAGATGAGAGAGCAAGTAACAGAAACTGAAATTTAATTAAGCAGAGAATTAAACAAGATCCCAAGGTGAGATTGAAACAGAAGTTCTTCAATTCTCCACCCAAGATCCGAAGCAAGAAAATTAAAGAGTGCTGGGCAAGAACAAGGAAGAAGAGAGATCAATTCTCCTGCCCAATTCTCTTGAATTAAAATAACAATGCTAGAATGTAAAATGAGCTCTCTGCTGCAAGTATTGAAAAATTCTAAAAAGGAAGCTCTCCGAAAAACTTAAATCCTATGCTATTTATACACTTTCTTCAAATGGTCCTCAAGCCTTCAATTGGGCCTCTGCTCTTGATGGAATTGGGTTGATAGAGGCCTTGGTTGATTGCTCTTGGAGTTTAGAGAAGAACCGAATTGAACCGGGTTTGGAATCATGAAAGCTTGAGTAAAAGTTTGAGTAAAAGTTTGAGGCAAACTTTTACTCCAACTTTTCACATCAGCCACCCTCTTTTGCTGATATCAACATTGGGGCAAAAGTTTGGGGTCAAACTTTTGCTCCAACGTTGGCCTCCCCTTGCACACTCATGGCGCCAACTTTAGCCAAAAAGTTAGAGGCTAACGTTGGCGCAAACTTTTGCTCTCCAGGGTGTGTTGTTCATGCGCCAACGTTTGCCAAAAAGTTTGAGGCTAACGTTGGCGCACACTTTTGCTCTCCAGGGTGTTGATTTGTGATGCCAAAAGTTTGCCAAAAAGTTTGAGGCAAACTTTTGCTCCAGCTTTTTGCCCAAAAGTTTGCAACAAAAGTTTGAGGCAAACTTTTGCTCCAGCTGTTTGCCCAAAAGTTTGCACAAAAGTTTGAGGCAAACTTTTGGTCCAGCTTTTTGCTCCCTGGTTCATTTTCAATTAATCCAAAAGTTTGAGCTAAAGTTTTGAGGCAAACTTTTGCTCAAACTTTTTGTCCTCTCTTCCTCCTAGCCATTCCTTCTTGCTTCAACCTTTCTCCAAGCTTTCTTCGCCTATCATTAATCAACCAAACACATCAAAGCTATGCTCAAAATTATGAGATATTCATTCTTTCATAATATGTGACAATTATAGCATAAAACCTCATGAAATTGCATTAAAGCAAGCAAAATTAAAGATAATAATCAAGGCACAAGAGACAGAGATATTGTGATTGCAAACTTAAGAAGGTGAGCACAATACATTGCATAAAAGATAAGTGGCACACCAAACTTAGTGTGACACTTTCACTTGGAATTAATGCAAGTATCTTGTAAGAATTGGAACTAAATTTTGTTGCATAGCAATACCAAACTTAGAATTCAACCATATGTCAATTTATTTGAACTAAATCTAAACAAAAGAAACTGTTATATGTTAAATACAATCACCAAATGAAGAGTCTATTATGAATAAGGATGTCTTGGTGATGTATTAACAAAAACAGTTAATGAAGGAAAGTATTAAAAACAAGTAAATAAATGAAACAAAGAGAAAACAAAAATTATCCAACTAAGAATAAAAATAACACTGTAAAAGGCAATATGATTATGCAGACAAGTGATGTTGCTGGATTGATTTGCATAGAAAAATAGGTAGCACACCAAACTTAGAATCTTGGTGTGTCACTTTCATGTAAAATTGATGCAATCATCCATGAAGATGGAAAACAGTTTGTTGCAGGGCAACACCAAACTTAGAATGTAACCATATGCCAATTTATTGAAATTTAAACAAAGTAAGGAAAAGAAATGTACCTACTGTCTACTATTGGGAATTGGATTTGCAGAATTTAAACGAGGAAAAGTAAATTGCAACAAACAGAGAAGTAAAGGATGACTTGAATCGAACCGGATCTTAAAACAGAAATGTGAATGAGATTGAAAAACATTCAACAGAGGATGTAAAATTGGAATTCAGATCTTAAGACTCAAGAGACTAGATAACCAAGTCTAGATCTCAATGCCTTCCTAGATCCAACAAGAGTAATTGCAAAGGAAATGTAAATTGCAGAGAAAGTAGATGAGAGAGCAAGTAACAGAAACTGAAATTCAATTAAGCAAAGAATTAAACAAGATCCCAAGGTGAGATTGAAACAGAAGTTCTTCAATTCTCCACCCAAGATTCGAAGCAAGAAAATTAAAGAGTGCTGGGCAAGAACAAGGAAGAAGAGAGATCAATTCTCCTCCCCAATTCTCTTGAATTAAAATAACAATGCTAGAATGTAAAATGAGCTCTCTGCTGCAAGTATTGAAAAATTCTAAAAAGGAAGCTCCCCGAAAAACTTAAATCCTATGCTATTTATACACTTTCTTCAAATGGTCCTCAAGCCTTCAATTGGGCCTTTGCTCTTGATGGAATTGGGTTGATAGAGGCCTTGGTTGATTGCTCTTGGAGTTTGGAGAAGAACCGAATTGAACCGGGTTTGGAATCATGAAAAGCTTGAGTAAAAGTTTGAGTAAAAGTTTGAGGCAAACTTTTACTCAAACTTTTTACACCAGCTGCCCCATTCTTGCTGCTACCAACGTTTGAGCTAAAGTTTAGGGTCAAACTTTTGCTCAAACGTTGGCCCCCTTATGCACACTCATGGCGCTACTTTGTCCTCTTGTCAACGTTGTCAATTTTATGCCCACTATAAACTATTATATATGGTTGGAAATCTCTGAATGTCAGCTTTCTAACCCAATTGGAATCACCTCAATTGGACATCTACAACTCAAGTTATGCTCCTTTGAAGAGGACAGGGTCGCTGGCTTTGGTGCCCAACGTTTGAGGTAAAGTTTGCCTCAAACGTGGTCGAAAACGCCGGTTTTGGAGGCTCAAACGTATTTCCACCCCATACTATTATATATTGTTGGAAAGCCATGGATGTCTACTTTCCAATGCGGTTGAGAGCATATCATTTGGAGCTCTACAGCTCGAGTTATACTCCGTCGAAGGTGCAGAGGTCAGTTTCTTTCTTTTTCTGCCTAGTAATTGATGCTCAGAGCCTTGGGCCATGTTCTTTTTGCTTTTGTATTTTCTTTATTTTTTTTTGTTTTGTTTGCTGCTTCTTGGATCAATAGATTTTTGAGAATCTCCACAATACTTCTTTGAACTTCATGTCCTGCCTATGAGCTCCCATGCAAGTTTTCACAAGCATGCAACCTCAATACATAATCATACAACTAGAACCACCACTTCTCCTAATCTTTTGCTTGTCTCAAAATTGTTTAATTCCTCAATCCTTCTTTTCAAAGAACTTTCATGTGATGCATTTTTGAACATTGAGTGCAAACAAGTTTTGAAGAGAAAAATGTTGTGAATAGTCAAGCATCACTCTGGTTTCCTCCTAAGTGAGGTTTTGCTGTGTGATGCTCATCCTGGATGATTGATTCTTTTCCTTCAGCCCTCTTCTCACCCATTTCTGTGAGGTTCTTAGCCAGTTACTGCATTTGCCTCTCAATTCTTCTAAGTGAGGTTTCCTGGTTCTGTGTTATCTCCTCT
This sequence comes from Arachis ipaensis, assembly GCF_000816755.2. NCBI lineage: Eukaryota > Viridiplantae > Streptophyta > Magnoliopsida > Fabales > Fabaceae > Arachis > Arachis ipaensis. The sequence goes on along the minus strand of NC_029792.2, from coordinate 83,665,411 downwards.
TGATGCTCCATCATTCTCTCTATTAAGATCTCCACATTGGTGATCCTATGAAAGTGTTGTGAAATTTGTTGGTTGTGAGGTATCTGGGGTTGGAAGAGTGGGTAGTGTGGTGGTATGTAGTGATTGTTGATTGTATGGTGGTGTTTTTGCAGGTTTGGGAAGTTGGGATTGTTATAGTTGAAGTCCCTTTGTTCCTGATGCTGAGATTCCCTCATTCTTAGATAAGAATGTGGCTTCCATGGTGGAAATTGTGCATTCACTGTGGCAGAATGTAAAAAATCAATCTGTCTAGCTATTGACTCCAATTGTTGCTGAGTTTGCTGGTATAGCTGTTTGTTTTGATTCATGATTGGTGGGTGTGGTTCTTCTTGTACCTGACATACAAGCAGAACATAAGAAACACTCAAACCAGTGACACTTCAATCTACTGCTAGAATGAAGTTTTAGTTAGCTTAAGCAAAAATTCAAACAGTTAGTGGGTTAGTCAAAATTAGAGAAAAATAAAGAAAAAGTGCTTGATCTAGATCACCACCTCACTTAATCATTGTCAATCTAATCAATTCCTGGCAACGGCGCCAAAAACTTGATGTGCGAAAAACGATCCGACACAAAACTCACCGGCAAGTGCACCGGGTCGCATCAAGTAATAAAACTCACGGGAGTGAGGTCGATCCCACAGGGATTGATGGATCAAGCAACTTTAGTGGGTGATTAGTTTAGTCAAGCTAACATTAAGTGATTTGAGTGACAATTGAAGCCAACAGAATGTAAACTTGCAGGAATTATAAAGTGCAGAAATTAAAATTGCAAGTAACTTAAAGGGCAAGAAATGTAAATTGCAAGAATCTTAAATTGCAAGAAATGTAAATTGCATGAAATTAAAGGGGAGTAGGTGCTGGAAATTAAAAAGAACAATAGATTACGCAACTGGAAATTTAAATTGCTGGAAAGTAAACTGAGAGCAATGTAAATAGAGAAGCAAAATTTCAGTGAATCAGAATTTAGAGCAATTGCAGAGGAATTTAAAATTGTGCAGGAAATGTAAATGAGATTTGCAGCAAGCTTAATGTAAATTAAATTGAAGAACCAAAAACTAGAAACATGACAATTGTTAAGCAGTTTCTCTGATGGTTTGGAGCCGATACTGATCATGCTGAGGGTGCAATGTGTTCTTAATGAAATTTTTGGCTTGCAATGGTGGTTCTGTGAGCTCTTCCTCTGTGTACTTCTCTGCTTCACTTGAGTTTGGAATTCTTTGGTTGTCTTTCTTATTTTCTTGCTCTTCCACTTCCTCTTTTACACTCAATATTTGTTTTAATAGCTCTTTCATGAAGGAGGTTTGTTGATCTTCCCAACATTTCTTCATCTCCTTTTCATATCTTTCAATCATGGATCCAATTATTGAGCCATTTTGTTTTTCATGTTCTCTTGTCATCTCAAGTGGCTTCTGTGAATATGCAAGGTCAGGTTCAAATGTTTCCTCTACCTCATTTTTCATTGAAATTTCTCTTGACACAGAGGCTTCCTCATCTTTCTTTTCCACTTCCTCACCCATAATTCTCCTGCTCATCTTGTGTCTCTGAAGCAAATCTCCATGGATTGGAGTGCTTAGAATTCGTATTTTCTTGGTGATATTTTCAGCCACCATTAGAGATTGGTGATGGTGGGTAATATCCCATAAAATTTGTTTGATCATAAGATGAGTTGAACTCCATTTGAATTTTGGAAAGCACAACACCATTGAAAATTGAAATTACTCATATCAAAGATGAGAATTTCTTAGGGAGGCATAAACTCAAACACCTTGGTTTCAATCTAAAACAGAGAACAAAAATAAAGAAAATGCTTGATCTAGACCACCACCTCACTTAATCATTGTCAATCTATTCAATCCCCGGCAACGGCGCCAAAAACTTGATGTGCGGAAAACGA
>NC_029792.2:83662360-83663162 GCF_000816755.2 Arachis ipaensis | reverse complement strand
CGGGAGTGACGGGAGTGAGGTCGATCCCACAGGGATTGATGGATCAAGCAACTTTAGTGGGTGATTAGTTTAGTCAAGCTAACATTGAGTGATTTGAGTGACAATTGAAGCCAACAGAATGTAAACTTGCAGGAATTATAAAGTGCAAAAAGTAAAATTGCAAGTAACTTAAAGGGCAAGAAATGTAAATTGCAAGAATCTTAAATTGCAAGAAATATTGTGAGTTTTTACTTGACGATAACCGGTGCACTTGCCGGAAGGAATTTTGTCGATCGTGCAATTTCCTAAATCGTGGCATAACTAGTTTATGCGCATCACGTCACCATCATCACTCAACGTGAAGTCGTCGTCGTTGCTAATTAGAAGTAATAAACCTTCATTTATATACTTGAGAATTACTTTTTGTAATGGTTAGGTTTTATTACCATAGTTGTATATTAAATTCGATCAGAAATAATTTCAAAATTTTTTATGCACATCTGTTTATTTTGTATCATACGAGCTAATAAAAATATTTAGGAAACAATAAAAATTAACCTAAATCAGTTTAAAATATTTTATTTTAGAGTAAAGTGACAAATAAATTTTTAAAAATTTATATTTCGAATAGATCAGTTTCTAAAGAAAAAAAAGTATGTACCAATAAAATCTTTTAGGATAATAAATGTGAAAAAATTAATTTAAATTAAGACTTTTTACTCTAATCATAGAGGTTAATTTGAAGGTAATGTATCCACATATATATACTATTTTGGAGGACTTTATTAGTATGTTTTTAAAGAATTAATTTGCCAAAAGCGTA
>NC_029792.2:83645471-83662308 GCF_000816755.2 Arachis ipaensis | reverse complement strand
GTTAAATTTAGAATATGTTTTTCATGAGATGTATACACCTAAAAGATGTAGATATATATTACGTACGTTATATATCTACTATTGTTTAATAGCTGCATAGATTCAGCTTTTCATCTGAGTCACCCTAGGGTTTGTAACTTTTCTACATAGCTGTAATAGTTCTATACACATTATCCATCCTTGACCTGTGTTCTATAGAATACTTAACACATCTGCATGTAACTTCTTGGAGGCCATAAATTTTATCATTAATCCGTTTCTCAGTTATGCATTTGGGAATGGCATAATAATATACAAATCACTGAACAAGTTATTGCTGATATAGTTCCTCACAGTGCTATTACCGGTAGCAATAATGCCATCATCACGAGAATAAGAATCACCAGCTAGGCTTAATCTTTATCATGTTATAAACGAAAAAAATTAATATTTCTTTGTTTAGCTTAACATCTATATTTTTATATATACATATAATTTTTTTAAGAGAAAATCTAGGAGATCAGCATTTTTATTAAAATTTGGCAGCATTTAATCAGCAAAAAGAAAATGAATAATCTCACATCATTAGATGTAATTTCACACCATTAAAACATTAATCATAGGTAGAACAGAAAAATTGATGCATATAACATCGGTTGTAATTAACTAGAAAGGACGATGGCCTTCAACGTTTCCTTTAGGACTATAAAGACAACCAATAAGAGTGCACCCGCCAATAAGAAACATGCATAGTCTCTTTGGGCACTTAAGTTTAGCGCATCCAACATGAGTAGTTTCTCTCCAAACAACTTGAGTGTAGCATTCACACTTACCACCAATACACGAGTTGGATTTATGGTCGTAGTACTTTTTCTGTTCCACCCACTCTGCTATCGCTTTTGCTGCTGTATAGTGTTCAGGTTTCACATGCCACGCAAGATTCTTGCCGTACATAGAGGGCTTGGATGGCACAAATATTCCCTGGCAGATTGTGAGGTATTCATTCATCAACTTCTGAGCTATTTTTTCTAGTTTCACATCCCACTTCAGCGGAGGAACCCCAACGCTTACTCGTGCAGTGTTGTGGCCTCTCAAATACTCTTCTGGAGACTCTGCCTCATCAGCTACCATAGCTACTATGCACAATGGCAATAATATGCTTACAAAATTTATTATTATTACCATCTTCATAATTCTCATTTTATTGTTCTCTGTCAATGCTCGCCAAATATCAGTAGAGAAATGTTTAGGGTTAGATTGTTATAATATTGTAATGAATAATGGATATGTACAATCTATTTATATTATATCATATAGTTGCCTTTTGATGTACTTGAATGAATATATATATTGATTTAATTACTAGATGATCAAGAAAGAAATATAAAATATTTATTATCAATTAGAGTAGTATAATGATTATATAATTGATGATTCTTGACTCTGTGATCTTTCATAATAACTTGGGGTCAAATTAAAAAAGCTTGTAAACATCTTAATCAAATGATGTAGGAACAAGGAGAAATAGTAGATTAAGTATATTAATTAGTTAACTATAAAAAGAGAATACAAATTTTATATTGTTTAGGATATATAGTAAATTTGTGTTATGTATTAATTTTACTTTGTATTAATTTTACTTTATCTAAGTCGTAAAGGCTTTTTTTTATTAGTATAAATAATTTATGTTTAGTTTTGAAGCGAATGTGAGCTGAATATGATATAAACCGTGTTTTTTATTGTCATACTTTAAAAGCGTGGCCAACAAAAGCCCATAGCTACACTTTTTAAGGATTATTGGTTTGACCATTAATATACCAAATCATTTTTTAAAAAAATCTTAAATAAAACACTCTACCCCAAATCAAAAACTCCCAAACCAAATGACTTAATTTCCTCTTTAGTACTACAGACGGCAATAGATTCTCTCAATTTTTTTTTAATTATTTGATAAAATGTGATTTTTTACCTTATATTTTTTAGGTGAGACAACAAAAAACCATGTGAGAAAAGATACTAAATGGTAAAAAATTACACTTAACTCAACAATGGAAAAATAATTGGAGAAAAGGACAAACAGGTCCTTGAAATTTTGGCCCACAAACATTTAAGTTCTCAAAGATTTGAAAATACATTTAAGTTTCTAAATTTCTCAAAATCTAGACACATCAATCCCTCTGTTTACTTGGGTCTGTCAAACCCAACGAAAAAAATCAAACGTGACTCCCGTTATACTAATCTGGCCGATACAGATGCACATGCGGAAGAGTTTTTAAAATGGGACAAATTAAACCCAAAGATTGATGTGCCCAAATTTTAAGGAGATTAGAGACTTAAATGTATTTTCAAATCCTCAAGAACTTAAGTGTCCACTGACTAAAAACTCAAGGATCATTTTATCCTTTTCCCAAAAATTGAGAACATCCACTCCCTATTCACTCCCATAGCGTCTCTCACAGCGATGAAACTTCTCCCTCTTCTCTGCCATCGATGCCACCTCATAGCACTCTGACTCACGCCCTGCGGCGATGCGACCTCTCCCCATCCTCGAAGCACTTCTCTCTCCGTCCTCCTCCACGGCACCACACACCAGTAGCTACTGTCATCCTCCACGCACCAACAATCGCCGTAGTCCTCCACACACAGCAGCAGCATGCATCAATGCCATTGTCCTCCATGTACAGAAGGACCTCCCTGCACTCAACCACTCTTTATCTACACCATCAACTCCTCAAGAATGGAACATCCGTGTCAGGTTGGTTCCATTCTTTATTGTTATTGATTATTGTTCTTTTATTTCTTTAATGAAATTAGAGTAATACCCAAAATATGTCCCCAAAGATTTGGCGGTCCGACAGATTTGTCCCTCAGAAAAATTAACTAGGTCCCGAGTCCCCAAGATTACTAGATATATGTCATATAGGTTCCCAAGTCAGGTTGAACCGGTTAACACGACATTCTCTCTCCTATGTGGAGGTTGTAGGTGTGACGTGTCAGGTAAAGCAACACGCGTCGTGCTCAGGACACATTAGTCCCCAGTAAAGCCACTTGCGTCGTGCTCAAGACACATTAGTCCTTGGACACGTGGCTAAAACGACAAACGTTTTGGGACAATGCCAAACGACGCCGTTTTAAGGGTATAGATACATCCCCTCCTTTGTTTCCTGATTATCAAAAATTCAGCGTTTTAAAGTCAAATAGGTCCCCTAAAATTTTTATTATAAGTCAAAAAGGTCCTTGATATTAAGTGGATACCTTGTATTGAAGGCGGCTTGTTCTTCCTCTTGAAGATCTTATGGAGTGCTTTAGCTCCTCAATGTCTCTTCCTTGCCTTTGTTGCTCCTTCCTCATGACTCTTTGGTCTTATCTAATTTCATGGAGGAGGATGAAATGCTCTTGGTGCTCCACCCTTAGTTGTCCCATGTTGGAACTTAATTCTCCTAGGGAGGTGTTAATTTGCTGCCAATAATTTTGTGGAGGAAAGTGCATCCTTTGAGGCATCTCAGGGATTTCATGATGAAGAATTTCCTCATGCTCTTGTCCATGAGTGGGCTCTCTTGTTTGCTCCATCCTTTTCTTAGTGATGGGCTTGTCCTCATCAATGAGGATGTCTTCCTCTATGTTAATTCCAGCTGAATTACAGAGGTGACAAATGAGATGAGGGAAGGCTAACCTTGCCAAAGTAGAGGACTTGTCCGCCACCTTGTAGAGTTCTAGGGATATAACCTCATGAACTTCTACTTCCTCTCCATTCATGATGCTATGGATCATGATAGCCTGGTCTATAGTAACTTCAGACCGGTTGCTAGTAGGAATGATTGAGCATTGGATGAACTCCAACCATCCCCTAGCCACTGGCTTGAGGTCAAGCCTTCTTAGTTGAACTGGCTTTCCTCTTGAATCTCTCTTCCATTGAGCGCCTTCCACACAAATGTCCATAAAGACTTGGTCCAACCTTTGATCAAAGTTGACCCTTCTAGTGTAGGGGCATGCATCTCCTTGCATAATTGGCAAGTTAAATGCCAACCTTACATTTTCTGGACTGAAATCTAAGTATTTTCCCTGGACCATTGTAAGCTAATTCTTTGGGTCCGGGTTCACACTTTGATCATGGTTTTTGGTACTCCATGCATTGGCATAGAACTCTTGAACCATTAAGATCCCGACTTGTTGAATGGGGTTGGTGAGAATTTCCCAACCTCTTCTTTGAATCTCATGTCGGATCTCCGGATATTCACTCTTTTTAAGCTTGAAGAGGACCTCAGGGATCACCTTCTTCTTGGCCACAACTTCATAGAAGTGGTTTTGATGGACCTTTGAGGTGAATCTCTCCATCTTCCATGACTCGGAGGTAGAAGCTTTTGCCTTCCCTTTCCTCTTTCTAGAGGTTTTTCCGGCCTTAAGTGCCATAAGTGGTTATGGAAAAACAAAAAGCAACACTTTTACCACACCAAACTTAGAAGGTTTGCTCGTCCTCGAGCAAAAGAAGAAAGAAGGGAGTAGAAGAAGAAGAAATATAGGAGATGGAGGGGGTTTAGTGGTTCGGCCAAGGGGAAGAAGTAGTGTTTGTGATATGTGGAAATGAAGGAGTGAAGAGGGGTTTATATAGGAGTGGAAAGAGAAGGGAGGGTTCGTGTATTAGGGGTTGGGTTTGGGAGGGAAAGGATTTGAATTTGAATGGTGAGGTAGGTGGGGTTTTATGATGGATGGATGTTGGTTGGTAAAGATATTATGGAGAAGAGGGTAGGATTTGATAGGTGAGGGGTTTTTGGGGAAGAGGTATTGAGGTGATTGGTCAATGGTGGGTGGGGAAGAAGAGAGAGAGAGAGAGAGAGAGAGAGAGTTGAGGTAGGTGGGGATCCTGTGGGGTTCACAGATCTGAGGTGTCAAGGATTTCTCATCCCTGCACCATGTTGGTGTGTAAACGCCCCTTGGAGTGCCAATCCTGGCGTTTAACGCCAGCTTATCTTCCCTTTCTGGAGTTAAACGCCAGTTTTTCTCCCCTTTCTGGCGTTAAACGCCAGTTTTGTGCCCCTTTCTGGCGTTAAACGCCAGTCTGGTGCCCTTTTCTGGCGTTAAACACCCAGAATGGTGCCAGACTGGGCGTTTAACGCCCATTTTGCTACCCTTACTGGCGTTTAAACGCCAGTAAAATTGTCCTCCAGGGTGTGCTATTTTTAATACTATTTTTCACTCTATTTTTGCTTTTTCAGTTGTTTTTATGACTTCACATGATCATCAACCTAAAGAAAACATAAAATAACAATAGAAAATAGAAATTTAACATAGATAAATAAAAATTGGGTTGCCTCCCAACAAGCGCTTCTTTAATGTCAATAGCTTGACAGTGGGCTCTCATGGAGCCTCACAGATACTCAGAGCATGATGATGGCCTCCCAACACCAAACTTAGAGTTTAAATATGGGGGCTCTGTTTTACTCTGCATTGAGAGAAGCTTTTCATGCTTCCTCTCCATGGTTACAGAGGAAGATCCTTGAGCCTTAAACACAAGGTACTCCCCATTCACTTGAAGGACCAATTTTCCTCTGTCAACATCAATCACAGCTTTTGCTGTGGCTAGGAAAGGTCTGCCAAGGATGATGGATTCATCCATACTCTTCCCAGTGTCTAGGATTATGAAGTCAGAAAGGATGTAAAGGCCTTCAACCTTTACCAGGACATCCTCTACAAGTCCATAAGCCTGCTTCCTTGAATCATCTGTCATCTCTAGTGAGATTCTTGCAGCTTGTACCTCAAGGATTCCTAGCTTCTCTATTACAGAGAGGGGCATGAGGTTTATGCTTGAACCAAGGTCACACAGAGCCTTTTCAAAGGTCGTGTTGCCTATGGTACAAGGTATTGAAAATTTTCCAGGATCCTGTCTCTTTTGAGGTAATGTCTGCCTAATCAAGTCATTCAGTTCATTGGTGAGCAAGGAGGGTTCATCCTCCCAAGTCTCATTACCAAATAACTTGGCATTTAGCTTCATGATTGCTCCAAGGTACTTAGAAACTTGCTCTTCAGCAATATCTTCATCCTCTTCAGAGGAAGAATACTCATCAGAGCTCATGAATGACAGAAGTAGGTTCAGTGGAATCTCTATGGTCTCTATTTGAGCCTCAGATTCCTCTGGTTTCTCATTAGGAAACTCCTTGGAGGCCAGTGGATGTCCATTGAGGTCTCCCTCAGTGAAAATCACTACTTTTCTCTCCTCCATGCATTCGGCCATGTGGGACGTGTTTATGGCCTTGCACTCTCTCTTGGAATTTTCTTCTGTATTGCTTGGGAGAGTGCTAAGAGGAGTTTCAGTAATTCTCTTACTTAGCTAACCCACCTGTGCCTCCAAATTTCTAATGGAGGATCTTGTTTCATTCATGAAACTTAGTGTGGTCTTAGATAGATCAGAGACTATGGTTGCTAAGCTAGATAGACTTTGCTCAGAATTCTCTGTCTATTGCTGAGAAGATGATGGAAAAGGTTTGCTATTGCTAAACCTATTTCTTCTACTATTATTGTTGTTGAAGCCTTGTTAAGGCTTCTGTTGGTCCTTCCATGTGAGATTTGGATGATTTCTCTATGAAGGATTATAGGTGTTTCCATAGGGTTCTCCTATGTAATTCACCTCTTCCATTGCAGGGTTCTCAAGATCATAAGCTTCTTCTTCAGAAGATGCTTCTTTAGTACTGCCTGTTGCTGCTTGCATTCCAGACAGACTCAGAAATTATATTGACTTGCTGAGTCAATATTTTATTCTGAGCCAATATGGCATTCAAAGTATCAATCTCTAGAACTCCTTTCTTCTGGGTTGTCCCATTGTTCACAGGATTTCTTTCAGAAGTGTACATGAATTTGTTATTTGCAACCATTTCAATGAGTTCCTGGGCTTCTTCAGATGAAGAGAGCCACCAGCAGAGTTGTCCAATGACATCTTGGACAGTTCAGATAGACCATCATAGAATATGCATATGATGCTCCATTCTGAAAGCATGCCAGAAGGACACCTTCTGATCAACTGCTTGTATCTTTTCCAAGCTTCATAGAGGAATTCGCCTTCCTTCTGTCTGAAGGTTTGGACTTCCACTCTAAGCTTACTCAATTTTTGAGGTGAAAAGAACTTTGGGAAAAGAAAGCATTGACCAGCTTTTCCCAAGAGTTCAGGCTTTCTTTAGGTTGTGAGTCCAACCATGTCCTAGCTCTATCTCTTACAGCAAAAGGGAAGAGCATAAGTCTGTAGACCTCAGGGTCAACCCCATGGGTCTTAATAGTGTCACAAATTTGCAAGAATTCAGCTAAAAACTGATGAGGATCTTCCAATGGAAGTCCATGATACTTACAATTCTGCTGCATTAGAGAAACTAATTGAGGCTTAAGTTCAAAGTTGTTTACTCCAATTGCAGGAATTGAGATGCTCCTTCCACAGAAGTCAGAAGAAGGTGCAATGAAGTCACCAAGCATCTTCCTTGCATTGTTGGCATTGTCGTTATTTTCGGCTGCCATGTCTTTTTCTTTTTCAAAAATTATAGAGATTTCTTGAGGTGTCAGAGGAAAAGAGGAATGGAAGGATGAGGTAGAGAGGAGAATTCGAACTTATAGAGAGGGAGAGAGTCCGAATTGCTAATAGAGGAGAAGTGTTAGTCCTTAAATAGAAGAGGGTGAGGAGGTGGGGAAATTTTCGAAAACAAAATAAATAAAAAAAATAAAAACATAATTAAAAGGAATTTTGAAAAAGTGGTTGATTGTTTTCGAAAATTAAAAGTGAGAAAGTGGTTAAGTGATTTTGAAAAAGATTTTGAAATTAGCAATCAAAAAGATATGATTGAAAATTATTTTGAAAAAGATGTGATTGAGAAGATATGATTGAAAAACAATTTAAAAAGATTTGATTTTTAAAATTAATGACTTGGCTAACAAAATGTTTAAAAGATATGACTCTAAAATTTAAATATTGAACCTTTCTTAACAAAGAAGTAACAAACTTGAAATTTTTGAATCAAATCATTAATTGGTAGCAAGGATTTTCGAAAATAGTGAAAGAAAAATGGAAAAAGATTTGATTTGAAAAATTATGAAAATTTGAAAAAGATTTGATTTTTAAAAATTTTGAAAATTTGAAAAATATTTGAATTAAAAACTAACTTACCTCCCTTGTGCTGTGCTGGCGTTAAACGCCTAGAATGGTATCCATTATAGCGTTTAACGCCCAAATTACTACCCTTTTGGGCGTTTAACGCCCAGCCAGGTACCCTGGCTGGCGTTTAAATGCCAGATTTCCTTCCTCACTGGGCGTTTTGAATGCCCAGCTTTTTCTCTGTAATTCCTCTACTGAATGTTCTGAATCTTCAATTCTCTATATTATTGACTTGAAAAGACATAATTTTGAAATTTTTTTTGAATTTTTAATGATGAGAAACAACAAAATGAAACTAATCATGGAAAAACTAAGATCAAATAAACAATGCATGCAAGACACCAAACTTAGAAATTTTTATATCAAAGACACTAACAAATTGAGAATGCATATGAGAAACAACAAAAGACACAAAACAAGAGAATTTAAAGATCAGACCCAGGAATATCATCAAGAACAACTTGAAGATCAATGAAGAACATGATGCATATATTCGAAAAATGCAAGAAAATTAAAAAAATATGCAAGACACCAAACTTAAAAATAGACACTAGACTCAAACAAAAAACACAAATTTTTTTTTTGTTTTTATGATTTTATTAATTTTTTTGTATTTTTTTGAAAATTATTTGGAAAAAGAAAATAAGGAATTCAAAATTCTTAATGAGAATTCCAGGAATCATGCAATGTTAGTCTAAAACTCTAGTCCAGGAATTAGACATGGCTTACTAGCCAGCCAAGCTTTCAGTGAAAGCTTCGGTCCAAAACACTAGACATGGCCAATGGTCAGCCAAGCTTTAGCAGATCATTGCATAGAACAGCTAAATTGATGAGAAATCCAAAGAAGCTCTTCTAAAGATAAGTGGAAATCTCGGTCCAAAATATTAGACATGGCTTAACAGCCAGCCAGGTTTTAATATATCTCTGAAACTCTAGAATTTATTCTTAAAAATTTTGATGAATTTTTAGAAAACAAATATTTATTAATTCATTTTTTTTCGAAAATTGAAATAAGAAAGCTTAAACCTAAAATAAAATTACCCAATCTAAGCAACAAGATGAATCGTCAGTTGTCCAAACTCGAACAATCCCCGGCAACGGTGCCAAAATCTTGGTACACGAAATCGTGATCACACACTTTTCACACAACTCCGTGCAGCTGACCAGCAAGTGCACTGGGTCGTCCAAGTAATACCTTATGTGAGTAAGGATCGATCCCGCGGAGATTGTCGGCTTGAAGCAAGCTATGGTCATCCTTGTAAATCTCAGTAAGGCGGATTCAAATGTTCATGAGTTTGATAATTAAAATATAATTAAAATAGAAAATAAGATAGAAATACTTATGTAATTCATTGGTAGGATTTCAGATAAGCGTATGAAGATGCTTTGTTCCTTCTGAATCTCTGCTTTCCTATTGCCTTCATCCAATCATGCGTACTCCTTTCCATGGAAAGCTGTATGTTAAGGGATCATTTTTATATCATTGTTGAGACTGTCTTTGTATCACTTTTGATCTCTTGATCACGTTTGGAGGCTAGCCATTCGGCCATGCCTAGACCTTTTTCACTTATGTATTTTCAACGGTGGAGTTTCTACACCCCATAGATTAAGGTGTGAAGCTCTGCTGTTCCTCATTTGTTAATGCAAAGTACTATTATTTTCTATTCAATCCAAGCTTATTCTTGTTCTAAGATATCCATTCGCACTTCAACATGATGAATGGTGATGATTATGTGACACTCATCACCATTCTCACTTATGAACGCGTGCCTGACAACCACTTCCGTTCTACATGAAAACGAGCTTGAATGCATATCTCTAAGCCTCCTATCAGAGTCTTCGGGGTATAGGCTAGAATCAATTGGCAACATTCTTGAAATCCGGAAAGTCTAAACCTTGTCTGTGGTATTCCGAGTAGGATCTGGGATGGGATGACTATGACGAGCTTCAAACTCGCGAGTGTTGGGTGTAGTGACAGACGCAAAAGGATCAATGGATCCTATTCCAACATGAGTGAGAACTGACAGATGATTAGCCGTGCGGTGACAACGCATTTGGACCATTTTCACTGAGAGAACGGATGGTAGCCATTGACGATGGTAATCCCCAACATACAGCTTGCCATGGAAAGGAGTATGCATGATTGGATGTAGGCAATATGAAAGCAGAGATTCAGAAGGAACAAAGCATCTTCATACGCTTATCTGAAATCCTACCAATGAATTACATAAGTATTTCTATCTTATTTTCTATTTTAATTATATTTTAATTATCAAACTCATGAACATTTGAATCCGCCTGACTGAGATTTACAAGGATGACCATAGCTTGCTTCAAGCCGACAATCTCCATGGGATCGACCCTTACTCACGTAAGGTATTACTTGGACGACCCAGTGCACTTGCTGGTCAGCTGCACGGAGTTGTGTGAAAAGTGTGTGATCACGATTTCGTGTACCAGACATCTTGATCAATTCTCATTTCTTCTTCTTGTTCCTCCTGGGCGTTGGTTTCAAACACTTCTTCCACCAAGTCTTCTATCATTTCCACTCTCATATGCTTTTCTTTCTCAGGAGGGAATTGCATCACTTTAAAGACATTGATGATCATTTTTTCATCATGTACCCTGTCGGTCATTTCACCTTTCTCCACATCAATGATAGCTCTTTCTGTTGCTAAGAAAGATTGCCCCAAGATGATTGAGTTGTGTCCTTCTTCTTCCATGTCTAAAATGACAAAATTAGCAGGGAAGATGAATTCCCCAATCTTCACCAACAAGTTTTCTACAACTCCATTAGGTATCTTGAGTGATCTATCAGCCATTTGAAGTGACATTCTTGTTGGTTTGACTTCCTCTATTGCAAGCTTTTTCATCAATGAGAGAGGCATCAAGTTGATGCTGGCTCCTAAATCACAGAGAGCCTTTTCTAGTGTCATTTTGCCTATGGTGCATGATATGATGAAACTCCCAAGATCTTTGAGTTTTGGTGCGAGACCCTTTTGAATGACAATACTACACTCTTGGGTTAGGATCACTGTCTCCTTTTCATTCTAGCTTCTCTTCTTATTAATGAGTTCTTTGAGGAATTTTGCATACAAAGGCATCTGCTCTAATGCTTCAGCAAGGGGGATGTTGATTTCCAGCTTCTTAAAAACCTCCAGAAACTTGGGAAATTGTTGATCCTTGAGCTCTCTTTGCAACCTTCGAGGGTATGGTAGATGAGGGATGTAAGGTTTCACCACCTTCCTCTGTTCTTGTGAATGTTCCTCTATCACTTGCTTTCCCTTCTTTAAAGCTTGTTACTCTTCCTCCTTCTTTTTGAAACTCTCTTGATCATGCTTGTCCTCCTCTACTGCCACTTCTTTCTTGCTACCAACCTTGTCGTCCTCTGCTGGCTTCTTGTTAGCTTCTTTATCATTCCCAAAAGTCTTTCCACTTCTTAATTGAATGGCCTTGCATTCTTCTATAGGATTAGGGATGGTATCACTTGGGAAGGAGTTGGTTGGCTTTTTAGCTGGTTGTTTGGACAATTGTCCAATCTGTCTTTCCAGGTTTCTCAGTGAAGCTTCATGATTTTTCTTGGCCAACTCTTGATGTTTTATCATTTTCTCCATCATCATCTCCAAGTTGGAGATTCTTTGAGATTCTTGGGGTGGTTGTGGCTGAGTATGGGATGTGGATGGTAAATGAAAGTTGTTTTGGTTAGTTGATAGATTATTTGGTGGGTAGTTTTATGGTTTTCTGTATGGATTTTGGTTAGTATTTTGATGGTTTTGGTGGTTTGTGTTTTGGAAGTTGTTTTGGTTGGAGTTTCTTTGCTAAGGCTGCTGTTTCTGGTTCTCTCCCCACTTCAAATTGGGGTGGTTTCTCCAAGATGAGTTGTAAGTATCTCCATGGAAATCATTTGGTCCAGAGCCTTGATTGTGCATGTACTGCACTTGTTCAGGCTGCTGTTCCTCATAGCTTTTCTCTTGCTGTCCCCACACAACTGGTGGTTGATTAGTTGTGCTTACTGCTGCAAGCTGTAGTCCATCCATCCTCTTTGATATCGTTTCAATTTTCTGTTGAAGTTGCTGATGCATGATTTTATTTTGAGCCAAGATTGTATCAACACCTTCAAGCTCAAACACGCCTCTCTTTGGAGCTTCTTGCCTTTCAGAAGAGTAAAAATATTCATTATTGGCTACCATGTCAATTAGATCATATGCCTCTTGAGCAGTTTTCATCATTTGCAAGCATCCTCCTGAAGAATAGTCTAAAGCTTTCCTTGAACTTATGGTCAAGCCTTCATAGAAATTCTGCAACTCCACCCATTCACTGGACACCTTCTGATCAAAGCTTTATACCTCTCCCAGGCTTCATACAATGATTCTCCTTCTAACTGCCTGAAGGTTTGCACATCAGTTTTCAGCTTAATGATTCTTTGAGAGGGGTAGAATTTGGCTAGAAATTTGCTAACTAAATCATCCCAATTGGTGATGCTTTCTTTAGGAAAGGTCTCTAACCAATGTGTGGCCTTATCTCTCAGGGAAAATGGGAATAATAGAAGTTTATAAATGTCAGAGTGGACTCCATTGATTTTGACAGTATCACAAATTCTCAAAAATACAGAGAGGTGTTGGTTTGGATCTTCAACAGTACTTCCTCCATACTGACAATTATTCTGGACCAGGGTAATCAATTGAGGTTTGAGTTCGAAGTTATTAGCATGGACATTAGGGGTTAAGATACTGCTCTCACAATTCCTTGGGTTGGGGGTAGTGTAAAAAGCTAGGACTCTTCTCTGAGGCTGACCATTGTTGTTGGCCACATCCTCAGGTGGGTTAGGGATGTTACCTTCCATCTCTTGATCTTCTTCCTCTGATTCTTCTTCTCCAATCACTCCTTTCCCTTTTGCTTCTCTTCTCAATCTCAAGAATGTTCTCTCTGGTTTAGAATCAAATGAGGTGGATTCACCTCTTCTCCCTCCTGGCATACAACCAAACAAACCAAAAACACAAAAACAGAACACTCTGTTGTTAGAGTGAGGTTATGGTTTATAGAAGCAAAATCTCAAATGATTAGTGTGCTTAATAAAGACAAAAGAAAATGCTTAATCTAGATTATCACCTTACTTAATCATTGTTAATCTAAATCAATCCCCGGCAATGGCGCCAAAAACTTGATGAGAGAAAATTGATTCCACACAAACTAACTGGAAAGTGAACCGGGTCGCATCAAGTAGTAATAACTCACAGGAGTGAGGTCGATCCCATAGAGATTGATGGATTAAGCAACTTTAGTTAGGTGATGAATTTAGTTAAGCTAAAAGTTGGTGATTTGAGTTGAAATTGATTGACAAAATGTAAATTGCAAGAATTGTAAATTGCTGAAAGTAAATTGACTAAAACTTAAATGGCAAGAAACTTAAATTGCTGAATCTTAAAGTGCAAGAAATCTAAAAGAGCTGAAACTTAAATTGCAAGAAATGTAAATAACTGAATCTTAGAGTGCAAGAAAGTAAAATTGCAGAATCTAAATTGCGAGGAACTTAAATTGCAGGAATTATAAAGGGAATTGGGTGCAGGGATTCAAACAGCAAGACAAATCAAATGGAATTTGAAATTAGAGAAGTTTTAAGTGAAGAAAATCACCGAAAGTGGTTCATCAAGGATCGGAGATTTTCTAATCCTTCATCAATCAAATGGGTCTCAACTCCTTTCTCAATCATATGAGTAGATCTATGGCAGATTGAAATTGACTGGATCCCAATTCCTTGGCAATCCAATCTCTCTAATCACAATCAATCTTGCCAATTCCTTGATCTAATTCTCATGAGAAGAGGTTAAGTGCAAATCTCTCATCCATGAGCCACACTAACTCTCAAGATCTCAATTCCTTCCGAATGGTGTTGATCAAGAGAGTAGTGAAGGATGGAGCTCCAATTCCAATGCAAGTGATTCCCCTTCTGAGTTTCACACAAGCATTCAATTGAATTCAACCCCCTTCCGGAGTGAAGAATTCTAAATCAAAATAGAAGATATCCAATAGCTACAAAAATGAATTGAGAAGAAGAAGAAATTCATTGATTCATTGGAATAACAATAGAGCTCCTCCCCCTAATGAATTTGGGGTTTAGTTCATCATTGCTCAAGTAAAACCAGAAAACAGAATGTTGCAGAAAAAAAATGTAGAAGAAAAATACAAAAGAAAAAAATTCAGATCTGCAGCTAACTACACAGCTCCAATTCCCTACTGACTAGCTCTCCCTTATAAATCAAATTTCCTTCTATTTATACACTTTCCAAATTGGTCTTCAAGTCCTTGGATTGGGCCTTTGTTGAAGCAAGCAAGAGTGGGTCTCTGTGATGTTGAAGAGGGCAATTGGCGATTCCCATTTTTGATCTGCATGGGTGCTCAATTAAACTGGTATTGGTGTCAACGTTGGCCTCAACGTTTGCAAGAAAACGTTGAATCAAACATTGGCTTGAGAAAGGATTTCCAAAGGGCTGGGCGTTGGCGCCAACGTTGGACTCAACGTTGGTGCACCAACGTTTTTCTACCCACGCGTGCGCGTCGCATACGCGTACGCGTCAAAATGGAGTTTTGCGCGTATGCGTCGCTCACGCGTTGGTGTGTCTGGCCAAAATATATATCCACGCGTACGCGTGGTCCACGCATGCGCGTCGATTGCAATTTTTCAAATCCAATTTTTGAGTGGCTCATCGCGGACATTGGAGGCAACGTTTGAGGTAGTGTTGGACCTCTAACGTTTGTGTGGTCACGCGTACGTGTGACCCACGTGTATGCGTGAATGGTTAATTTTGCCATTTCACGCGTGCGCGTGACTCATGCTTACGCGTGGATTAAGAAATTTTCCACTTTCACGCGTACACATCATCGATGCATACGCGTCACCCAAAAATTTTCTGGCTCCAGAATTGAAAAAAATCGAAGACGTTGGAGGTAGCGTTGGACCTCCAACGTTCCCTCCAACGCCAGCACCAGCATTCTGCAGCTTTCCACGTTTGAGGCAACGTTGGCACCCATTTCTTTTTTCCAAAAACGTTGCCTTCAACATTGGTGGATCAACGTTGCTACCAACATTGCATCTCCCTCTCTTCTTCAACACTCTTTTACTTTGTTTCCTCCTCTTCTTTCTTGCTTCTTTCTTGCCTCATTTCTTCCTACAATCAATCAAACATTGCCTCAAATTTTTCTATATTCATGAGGTATTTGCATCATTCATAACATCTAGTAAAAGTGGCATAAAACCTTATGAAAAAGCACATAAACACCCATGTTCAACTGACTTTGGGAATGCATGAAATTTCAATCCAATTGCTTACTTATTGTGCAAGAAAGTGCATAAAAACTAAATGAAACAAGAGAAAAATGTTTGTGAAACTAGCATAAGATGACTTGTCATCAACTTTCAAAAGCACCTCACCACCAAGGCAGTCTGGACCATGCATAAAATCCAAAATGTCGTGAGAGAATACATAAACAACGAAGAGGTAAGCCTAGTCGTGGCCGCCAATAAACGTCAGCACGGGAGTACCCCACCTCAGAATAACCCGCCACCAAAAGACACCCCAAAAGAGCACTTCAATTCACCCGCCCCTAACCGGCCATCCAAGGTGGGAAAGTTCAGGAACTACACCCCCCTACTGGCCCCTATCGCAGAAATCTATCACCAAATAGTAGAACCGGGCATTCCCCCAAAAGCACGACAATTAAAGGAATGGACAGGTGAAAACAAGAGCCTAACTGTGACTACCATAGAGGATACGGACACAAGACCCAATACTGCTTCGATCTGAAGGACGCTCTCGAACATGCTATCCGAGACGACAAACTCCCTGAGTTCGCCAAAATTATCTGAGAGCCTAGGAAGTTGAAAGAGAGAGATCACTAGAACGGGAAGGACGCAACCCCAATATGGTACGACAGGCACACCAGGAGAGCCTGGAGACCAACCCCACCATAATAGTAAATGTAATCACGGGAAAAGACACACCAGAAAAGTTAAAGTCGACACTAAAATAGGAAGCTGACTTTAACATCCTCTTCAGAGGTGCTGTCAACAAGCTAAGCCTTCGAAACAAAAATTTACAAAGCCATCACAACGGAGTAACCGGATCGGAGATAACTTTCTCAAACCAGACGACTCCATCATGCTACCGGTCACAATCGGTACTGAAGGCCAGAGGAAGACCATGCTCTCCGAGTTCGTGGTGCTAAAAGACTCCACGGCCTATAACATCTTCCTCAGAAAGAAGACAATTAATGATCTATCCGCCGTCATATTCACTTAGTTCCTAATCATGAACTTTCAAGCCGACAACGGCACCATTAGAATGATACACTGGGACTGGGAAGTCGCGCTAGAATGCGACAACACCAGTCTAGCCATTCGAAAGAGATCCGAAGACGTGGCGGACATCTTTTTGGTCGACCTCGATGCACGCCAACACGACCAACCATGACTAGAACTAGAAGGAGACATGGAAAACTGCAAATAGGACAAACTAAAGATGAATTTACATTCATCAGCAAAATCCTACCCTTCGACCTGAAAGGCGACCTTGTGGAGCTCGTGAAAGGAAATAGGACCTATTTACGTTCATCTCGGCCGACATGTCAGGAATTGATCCAAAGCTAATATCCCACCGGTTAGCCGTAAACCCCAAGGCGAACCTGGTAGCACAAAGAAGAAGGAAAATGTCCATAGACTGAGCATCCAATGTT
>NC_029792.2:83631361-83644507 GCF_000816755.2 Arachis ipaensis | reverse complement strand
GTGGATTAAGAAATTTTCCACTTTCACGCGTATGCGTCACCCAAAATTTTTCTGGCTCCAGAATTGAAAACCATCGAAGACGTTGGAGGCAACGTTGGACCTCCAACGTTCCCTCCAACGCCAGCACCAGCATTCTGCAGCTTTCCACGTTTGAGGCAACGTTGGCACCCATTTCTTTTTTCCAAAAACGTTGCCTTCAACATTGGTGGATCAACGTTGCTACCAACATTGCATCTCCCTCTCTTCTTCAACACTCTTTTACTTTGTTTCCTCCTCTTCTTTCTTGCTTCTTTCTTGCCTCATTTCTTCCTACAATCAATCAAACATTGCCTCAAATTTTTCTATATTCATGAGGTATTTGCATCATTCATAACATCTAGTAAAAGTGGCATAAAACCTTATGAAAAAGCACATAAACACCCATGTTCAACTGACTTTGGGAATGCATGAAATTTCAATCCAATTGCTTACTTATTGTGCAAGAAAGTGCATAAAAACTAAATGAAACAAGAGAAAAATGTTTGTGAAACTAGCATAAGATGACTTGTCATCAACTTTCAAAAGCACCTCACCACCAAGGCAGTCTGGACCATGCATAAAATCCAAAATGTCGTGAGAGAATACATAAACAACGAAGAGGTAAGCCTAGTCGTGGCCGCCAATAAACGTCAGCACGGGAGTACCCCACCTCAGAATAACCCGCCACCAAAAGACACCCCAAAAGAGCACTTCAATTCACCCGCCCCTAACCGGCCATCCAAGGTGGGAAAGTTCAGGAACTACACCCCCCTACTGGCCCCTATCGCAGAAATCTATCACCAAATAGTAGAACCGGGCATTCCCCCAAAAGCACGACAATTAAAGGAATGGACAGGTGAAAACAAGAGCCTAACTGTGACTACCATAGAGGATACGGACACAAGACCCAATACTGCTTCGATCTGAAGGACGCTCTCGAACATGCTATCCGAGACGACAAACTCCCTGAGTTCGCCAAAATTATCTGAGAGCCTAGGAAGTTGAAAGAGAGAGATCACTAGAACGGGAAGGACGCAACCCCAATATGGTACGACAGGCACACCAGGAGAGCCTGGAGACCAACCCCACCATAATAGTAAATGTAATCACGGGAAAAGACACACCAGAAAAGTTAAAGTCGACACTAAAATAGGAAGCTGACTTTAACATCCTCTTCAGAGGTGCTGTCAACAAGCTAAGCCTTCGAAACAAAAATTTACAAAGCCATCACAACGGAGTAACCGGATCGGAGATAACTTTCTCAAACCAGACGACTCCATCATGCTACCGGTCACAATCGGTACTGAAGGCCAGAGGAAGACCATGCTCTCCGAGTTCGTGGTGCTAAAAGACTCCACGGCCTATAACATCTTCCTCAGAAAGAAGACAATTAATGATCTATCCGCCGTCATATTCACTTAGTTCCTAATCATGAACTTTCAAGCCGACAACGGCACCATTAGAATGATACACTGGGACTGGGAAGTCGCGCTAGAATGCGACAACACCAGTCTAGCCATTCGAAAGAGATCCGAAGACGTGGCGGACATCTTTTTGGTCGACCTCGATGCACGCCAACACGACCAACCATGACTAGAACTAGAAGGAGACATGGAAAACTGCAAATAGTAAAGATTAAAGATGAATTTACATTCATCAGCAAAATCCTACCCTTCGACCTGAAAGGCGACCTTGTGGAGCTCGTGAAAGGAAATATTTACGTTCATATGTGCATTGTGCATCGACTACACGGACTTAAACAAAGCTTGTCCATAATATGCCTTTCCCCTGCCAAACATTGATGGGCTAGTAGACCGGGACACCAACGACCTGGCTAGCCAATGTTGTGCTAGTGTAAAAAGCAAACGACAAATGGTGAATGTGCATCGACTACACGGACTTAAACAAAGCTTGTCCATAATATGCCTTTCCCCTGCCAAACATTGATGGGCTAGTAGACACCACCTCGGGACACCAATACCTCAGCTTCATGGATGCATACTCCGGGTACAATCAAATACCAATGTACTTACTAGACGAGAAAAAAACTGCATTCGTAACCCCAGAAGACACGTACTTCTATACAGTCATGCCCTTCGGATTAAAGAATATCGGAGCCACCTACCAAAGACTCGTCACTAAGATTTTTAAATACCTCTTGGGGACCAAACTAGAGGTTTACATCGACGACATGCTAGCCAAAATCCAAATCGGCAGGGAGCTCATCGATGATTTAAAACTTATACTATGCACGCTAAGGAAGTACCGAATGCGACTTAATCCCACAAAATGCGCTTTCGGGATGGAAGCCAAAAAGTTCTTGGGCTTCATGATCACACAACACAGAGTGAAGCAAACTCAAAAAGTGTTGCCATCCTCCAGATGAGTAAACCAACAAACCTCAAAGATGTCCAAAGACTAACAGGACAACTTGCCGCCCTCTCGCGATTCCTTGGAGCATCGGCCCAAAAAGTCATCCCCTTCTTTAAACTCATGAAAAGGGCATAAGCTTCAACTGGGAGTCCGAGTGTGAGGAGGCCTTCCAACACCTTAAAAGGGTCCTAGCAGAACCTACCATACTCTCAAATCCTAGAACGGGAAAGACCATATACCTCTACTTGTTCATAACGGAAGGGGCGCTAGCACCGGCACTCGTCTGGGAAGACGACCAAAGGACACAGAGCCCAATATACTTCATAAGCAAGGTCCTCTAAAATGACAAAACGCGCTACTCTAAACTCGAAAAACTAGTCTACACGCTACTTACGGCATCCCGACACCTTCGACAATACTTCCAAGGCCATCCTGTTACGGTCTGAACGGACCAGACTGTTAGGCAAGTACTCCAAAAGCCAGACCTGGCAAGATGGATGCTCGCCTAGTCGGTCAAGCTATCCCAATATGAGATAAGATTCGAACCCAGGAACGTGATTAAGGCTAAGGCCATAGCGGACTTCATTGCTGAAATGACCCTCAAAAGTGAGCCCTCGGATTCATGAGAGCTCTACGTCGATGGCTCATCAAACACCAAATCCATAGGTGTAGCGATAATACTAGAAAACGAGAACAGGACACTATTAAACAATCCATTCAGTACCAATTTCTGATATCCAACAATCAAGCCGGGTACGAGGTCCTCTTGGCTGGATTGACACTAGGAAGGGAAATCAGGGCCAAGAAACTAGAAGTTTGTAGTGACTCCCAAGTGGTTATCTCCCAAGTGAACGGGAACTACCATACACGGGATTAGTGCAGAATTTCGAATACCACAACTGAACCGGCAAGTGCATCGGGTCGTACCAAGTAATACCTCAGGTGAATGAGGGTAAATCCCATGAGAATTAATGGACCAAACAAAAATAATTGAGTGATTCACTTAGTCAGACAAGTAGAAAATAGTATTTTGGGTTCAAAAGCATCAAACAACAATTAAGAAATTAAGAAAGCAATTAGTAAATTTGGTGTGAAAAGTTTGTGAGAAAACAGATAAGGTTTCAAAGATATTTATTTTTCCGGATTAATAGTTCTTACCAAATACTTTAATCATGCAAGATTCAATTCATGGCAAACTTTAATTGACTAAACCCTGATTCCTTAGTGAATTAGTGTCCTCTAACCTAATCAACTGCTAATTCCTTGGTCACTTAATTAAGATTAAAGGTTTAGGTCCAATTCTAGTTTATTAGCCATAAAAACCTTAAATACCCAAATATAAGATGATTACATATCGCATATCACGTTAAGTCCAGGTAATTAGTAGTTTAGGAGGAGTTACTTTCAAGTTGTTATTCAAGTGAGTTAACTTTTCCAAGAATCAACAAGAATTCATGTAGAAAAAGAGCTATTTTACAATATACTCAAATTCATAAGATGATGAACGAAAATAATTCTTGAATTAAAATCAATACATCAATTAAAAGTAGAATAGCAATAGTATTAATCCATAGAATAAACAGAGCTCTTAATCTTAACAGAGAAGGTTTAGTTGCTCATGGCTCAGAGAAAACTAGGGTTTCAAAAATGTGTAAAGTGTAGAATAAGGTAGTGAGAAGAGAAGCCAGCCCGAAGGGCTGAATCTTTTTCCCTTCTATATCTAACCTAATTGATTTGAAAATAAAATAAAATGACAACTACTAAAGGCCCAAAAGATTGTGTTTTGTTTTAACTAATAATGAAAAAATAATTAATTAATTATTATCTAAATCCACAAATAAAGCCTTCCGTATGAATCCATGTGCGCGCTACTAGGCTAAACGCCAGGTTCGGCATTTAGCACCACTAGCGTGTGTGTGAGGCGTCTTTTACGAAGCTGCCGGCGCTAAATGCCGGGTCGTGGAATTTAGCGCCAACTCAACAGAATTGTTGCACGCATTACGAGGCGCTCAGTGCCAAACGTCCAGTAGCAGCATTTGGCGCCAGCTTGGCAGCATCAAATTTCTTCCTTTTTGTTCTGTATGAACTCTGCCAAACTCGCTCGAATTTTTTCATGAAATAAATAAAACCACAGTGCGCTTTAAAGTAGAATCCAAATAGGCTTCAAACACTATAATCTCAATAAAACTTACTAAATTCATCTCTAAAATTATAAGAAAATTTAGCATCTCTTAACTTGTTGTTTAGTGTACTCCTTGGGGATGACCCTCATAGCCTTGTAGTTTGCAATATCCGCAAACCACAGACCCTTTTTGAGAGGTCTCAGTCACAGGAGTGGATTCTTGCTTTCTTTCTTCGGGCTCAATTCTTGAGAGGTGGTCAACAACTTTATTCTCAGACCCTTTTTTGTCTCTAATCTCAATATCAAACTCCTGAAGAAGGAGCACCCACCTGATCAATCTTGGTCTAGAATCCTACTTGGTTAGAAGGTACTTAAGAGCAGCATGGTCAGTATAAACAATAACCTTGGAACCAATTAAATAGGACCTAAACTTATCAAATACATAAACTATAGCCAATAACTCTTTTTCTGTAGTTGTGTATTTCTTTTGCGCGTCATTTAGCTAGCATGGTAAATGACGTGCATAAGCTTGTCTTATCTCTGCCCGAAGATAGCCCCTATAGCATAATCACTGGCATCACACATCAATTCAAACGGTAAATTCCAGTTGGGGGGAGCTATGATGCGAGCCGAGACAAGTCTTACTGTTAGAATTTCAAAGGCATGCAAACAATCATTATCTAAAATAAAAGGAATGTCTGCAACCAAGATATTGCTTAAAGGTTTAGCAACCTTAGAAAATCCTTTATAAATCTCCAATAAAATCCTGCATGTCCTAAGAAACTCCGGATGGCCTTTGCGTTAATGGGTGGTTGTAATTTTTCAATTACCTCCACCTTAGCTTTATCAACCTTAATTCCTTTGCTTGAAATCCGGTGCCCAAGAACAATACCTTCATTTACCATAAAATGACATTTTTCCCAATTCAAAATAAGGTTTGTTTTTTGGCACCGTTTCAAGACTAAAGAAAGATGCTTAAGGCAAGAATCAAAAGAATTACCAAAATAAAAAAAATCATCCATAAATACCTCAATGAACTTTTCAACCATATTTGAGAATATAGAAAGCATACACCTCTGAAAAGTTGCTAGGGCATTACAGAATCTAAATGGCATCCTCTGATAAGCAAATACTCCAAAGGGACATGTGAATGCTGTCTTTTCCTGATCTTGAAGGTCTACAATAATCTGATTATAGCCAAAATATCCATCTAGAAAATAGTGAAAAGCATGGCCAGCTAACCTCCCAAGCATCTGATCAATGAAAGGCAAGGGGAAGTGATCTTTTCTTGTTGCATTGTTGAGTCGTCTGTAATCAATACACATACGCCACCCTGTGATGGTGCTTGTGGGAATAAGCTCATTCTTCTCATTCTTGATCACTGTCATCCCTCCTTTATTGGGAACCACTTGCACAGGACTCACCCATGGAATGTCAAAAATTAGGTAAATTATCCCGACATTCCAAAGTTTCATCACCTCTTTTTGGACCACCTCTTTCATATTTGGTTTTAGTCGCCTCTGTGGTTGTACAACCAGTTTAGCATCATCATCAAGTAAGATCTTATGCATACATTTAGCCAGATTAATCCCCTTCAAATCACTAATGGTCTACCCAAGAGCTGTTTTATGACTCTTGAGCACTCTAAGCAATGCTTCCTCTTCCTCATGCCTTAGAGAAGAGCTAATAATCATTGGATATGAATCATGCTTGCCTAGGAATGCATACTTCAAAGAGGGAGGCAAGAGCTTCAACTCAAGCTTTGGAGGCTCTTATTCCTTATGAATGGCGAGTGGTTCCCCCCTTTTGAGGTGATGAGTCATCAATCTTAAATAAATCATCCTCTAGAAGGGGTTCCAAAACCTCATCAAGCTCTTCAGCTTCAAATGCCTCTTGAATCAGTGGCTCAATAAGATCAACTCTCATACACCCCTTAGAATCACTAGGGTGATGTAAAGTCTCAAGCACATTAAGGACTACTCCCTCTTCATTGACCCTCAGAGTCAATTCACCCTTTTAAACATCAATAAAGGCTCTTCCAGTAGCTAAAAAGGGTCTCCCCAGAATAATAGAGGCATTCTTGTCCTCTTTCATATCCAGTATGACAAAATCATCAAAAAAAATTAAATAGTCCTACTTTCACAAGTAAATTCTCCACAACTCCCAAAGAAAACTTAATTGAATGATTAGCAAGTTAAAGAGAAATACGTGTAGGTTTTACCTCATCAATTTGGAGCTTTCTCATCAAGAAAAGTGGTATGAGATTGATGCTAGCTCCAAGGTCACATAAGGCTCTCTAAATAGTGATGTCTCTAATGGTACAAGGAATTAAAAAGCTTACCAGATCTTGCATTTTCTCTGGGAGATCCTACTGAATAATAGTACTACATTCCTTAGTAAGCACCACTGTCTCACTCTCTTTCCAATTCCTCTTGTTAATCAACAACTATTTCATAAATTTTGCATAAAGAGGCATTTTCTCAAGGGCCTCTGCAAAAGGGATGTTGATCTAAAGCTTCCTGAAAACCTCTAGAAATTTGGAAAACTACTTGTCTTTGGAGGCCTTCTGAAGTCTATGAGGATATGGCATCTTGAGCTTGTACTCATGTGCTTTAGACAACACCGGATATTTCTCAAGATCAACCAGAAAAGGGTTATCTGGGTGTCTAGGAGGGGCATGCTCCTTTTTGCTCTATACCTCCTCCTAAGCTTCTTTTTCAACCGGCTCCTCACTAACCTTTACTTCTAAACTTGTTATCTTACCACTTCTCAAATGAATAGTTGATGGAGAGAATTACAACGGTTCAAAAATTTAGCAAACAATTTCTTCGTCGAAAGCATAGTCCAAACTGACAAGTAACCCTCCCAATCAAAGTTTAATTTCAAATACAAATAACGGAGAGTAATTAAACCTCGAGTCATTCTCCCTAGGAACTAGTGACCATGAGCGCACAATTTTGGTTGTGAAAAGTAAGGGGTTTTCAATGATGAAGCAAATAATTAAGAAATAAAAGGACAATCAAAATTGTAATTAATAAACTAATAAAGGAATAAAAGAAATATATATGTAATATAAACAAGTAAGACTCAAAATTGATGGAATTGTGGTTTAAAACATAAATGGAACTTTGACTTGGAATGAGTTACAAAATTCCTTCCTTGCCATAACCACAACTATGATAATTATAATGGATTAATCTCACCTAGTCAAACCTTAACATCGAAGAGTAAGTGGTATGCGAAATTGTGATCATCAACAATGGTGCCAAAGGACTTGGAGCTCTTAAACATGAATCACACTTTGTCACAATTCCGCACAACTAACCAGCAAGTGCACTGGGTCGTCCAAGTAATACCTTACGTGAGTAAGGGTCGATCCCACGGAGACTGTCGGCTTGAAGCAAGCTATGGTTACCTTGTAAATCTCAGTCAAGCGAATTCAGATGGTGATGGAGAATTGATAACTAAAAGATGAATAAAACATAAAATAAAGATAAAGATACTTAAGTAATTCTTTGGTTAAAATTTCAAACAAGCGTATGAAGATGCTTTGTTCCTCCTGAACCTCTGCTTTCCTATTGCCTTCTTCCAATCATTCATACTTCTTTCCATGGCAAGCTTTATGTTGGGCATCACCGTTGTCAATGGCTACTTCCCGTCCTCTCAGTGAAAACGATCCAAATGCACTGTCACCGCACGGCTAATCATCTGTCGGTTCTCGATCATGCAGGAATAGGATCCATTGATCCTTTTGCATCTGTCACACGCCCAACAATCGCGAGTTTGAAGCTCGTCACAGTCATCCCTTCCCAGATCCTACTCAGAATACCACAGACAAGATTTAGACGTTCCGGATCTCAGGAATGGCCGCTAATAATTCTAGCCTATACCACGAAAGTTCCAATCTTAGATTAGAAACCCAAGAGATATGCATTCAAGCCATTGCTAGTAGAACAGAGGTGGTTGTCAGGCACATGTTCATAAGTGAGAATGATGATGAGTGTCACGGATCATCACATTCATCATTGAAGAACGAATGAATATCTTGAAGAAGAAATAGACTTGAGTTGAATGGAAAAACAATAATACTTTGTATTAATTCATGAAGAACAGCAGAGCTCCACACCTTAATCTATGGTGTGTAAAAACTCCACCGTTGAAAATACATAAGAACAAGGTCTAGGCATGGCCGAATGGCCAGCCTCCCAAAACGTGATCAATTGTATGAAAAGTGTGAAAATACAATAGCAAAAGGTCCTATTTATAGAGAACTAGTAACCTAGGGTTTACAGAAATAGGTAATTAATGCAGAAATCTTCTTCCGGGCCTACTTGGTGTGCGCTTGGGCTGAGCATTGAAGCTTCCATGTGTAGAGACTTTTCTTGGAGTTAAACGCCAGCTTTTGTGCCAGTTTGGGCGTTTAACTCCAGCTTTTGTGCCAGTTTTGGAGTTAAACGCCAGAATTCTTGAGCTGACTTGGAACGCCTGTTTGGGCCATCAAATATCGGGCAAAGTATAGACTATTATATATTGCTGGAAAGCCCAGGATATCTACTTTCCAACGCAATTGAGAGCGCGCCAATTGGGCTTATGTAGCTCCAGAAAATCCACTTTGAGTGCAGGGAGGTCAGAATCCAACAGCATCTGCAATCCTTTTTCAGCCTCTGAATCAGATTTTTGCTCAGGTCCCTCAATTTCAACCAGAAAATACCTGAAATCACAGAAAAACACACAAACTCATAGTAAAGTCTAGAAGAGTGATTTTTATTTAAAAACTAATAAAAATATAATAAAAACTAATTAAAATATGCTAAAAATATACTAAAAACAATGCCAAAAAGCGTATAAATTATCCGCTCATCACAACACCAAAATTAAATCGTTGCTTGTCCCCAAGCAACTGAAAATCAAATAGGATAAAAAGAAGAGAATATACAATAAATTCCAAAAATATCTATGAAGATCAGTATTAATTAGATGAGTGGGGCTTTTAGCTTTTTGCTTCTGAACAGTTTTGGCATCTCACTTTACAATGATTGGCATCTATAGGAACTCTGAATCCAGATAGTGTTATTGATTCTCCTAGTTAAGTATGTTGATTCTTGAACACAGCTACTTTATGAGTCTTGGCCGTGGCCCTAATCACTTTGTTTTCCAGTATTACCACCGGATACATAAGTGCCACAGACACATAACTGGGTGAACCTTTTCAGATTGTGACTCAGCTTTGCTAGAGTCCCCAATTAGAGGTGTCCAGGGTTCTTAAGCACACTCTTCTTTTTGCTTTGGACCTTGAATTTAACTGCTCAGTCTCAAGTTTTCACTTGACACCTTCACGCCACAAGCACATGGTTAGGGACAGCTTGGTTTAGCCGCTTAGGCCAGGATTTTATTCCTGTGGGCCCTCCTATCCACTGATGCTCAAAGCCTTGGATCCTTTTTATCACCCTTGCCTTTTGGTTTAAAGGGGTATTGGCTTTTTCTGCTTGCTTTTCTTTTCCTTTCTTTTTCTTTTCTCTCTTTTTTTTTTTTGCAAGCTTTACTATTCACTGCTTTTTCTTGCTTCAAGAATCATTTTGTGTTTTTTCATATTATCAACAACATTTCTCCTTTTCCCATCATTCTTTCAAGAGCCAACAATTTTAACATTCATAAACAATCAAATTCAAAAATATGCACTGTTCAAGCATTCATTCAGAAAATAATAGTATTGCCACCACATCAGAATAATTAAACCGTTTTAAAATTCGAAATTCATGTACTTCTTTTTCTTTTTCAATTAAAAATACTTTTTATTTAAGAAAGGTGATGGATTCATTTTCATAGCTTTAAGGCATAGACACTTAGACACTAATGATCATGTAATAAAGACACAAACATAAATAACATAAGCATAAAAATTCGAAAAACAGAAAATAAAGAACAAGGAAATTAAAGAACGGGTCCACCTTAGTGATGGCGGCTTGTTCTTCCTCTTGAAGATCTTATGGAGTGCTTGAGCTCCTCAATGTCTCTTCCTTGCCTTTGTTGCTCCTCTCTCATGGTTCTTTGGTCTTCTCTAATTTCATGGAGGAGGATGAAATTCTCTTGGTGCTCTACCCTTAGTTGTCCTATGTTGGAACTTAATTCTCCTAGGGAGGTGTTGATTTGCTCCCAATAGTTTTGTGGAGGAAATTGCATCCCTTGAGGCATCTCAAGGATTTCATGATGAGGAAATTCCTCATGCTCTTGTCCATGAGTGGGATCTCTTGTTTGCTCCATCTTTTTCTTAGTGATGGGCTTGTCCTCATCAATGAGGATGTCTTCCTCTATGTCAATTCCAGCTGAATTGCAGAGGTGACAGATGAGATGAGGAAAGGCTAACCTTGCCATAGTAGAGGACTTGTCCGCCACCTTGTAGAGTTCTTGGGATATAACCTCATGAACTTCTACTTCCTCTCTAATCATGATGCTATGAATCATGATAGCCCGGTCTATAGTAACTTCAGATCGGTTGCTAGTAGGAATGATTGAGCATTGGATGAACTCCAACCATCCCCTAGCCACGGGCTTGAGGTCATGCCTTCTTAGTTGAACCGGCTATCCTCTTGAATCACTCTTCCATTGAGCGCCCTCTTCACAGATGTCCATGAGGACTTGGTCCAACCTTTGATCAAAGTTGACCCTTCTAGTGTATGGGTGTGCATCTCCTTGCATCATGGGCAAGTTAAATGCCAACCTTACATTTTCTGGACTAAAATCTAAGTATTTCCCTCGGACCACTGTAAGCCAATTCTTGGGGTCCGGGTTCACACTTTGATCATGGTTCTTGGTGATCCATGCATTGGCATAAAATTCTTGAACCATTAAGATTCCGACTTGTTGAATGGGGTTGGTGAGAACTTCCCAACCTCTTCTTCGGATCTCATGTCAGATCTCCGGATATTCACCCTTTTTGAGCTTAAAAGGGACCTCGGGGATCACCTTCTTCTTGGCCACAACTTCATAGAAGTGGTCTTGATGCACCCTTGAGAGGAATCTCTCCATCTCCCATGACTCGGAGGTGGAAGCTTTTGCCTTCCCTTTCCTCTTTCTAGAGGTTTCTCTG
Organism: Arachis ipaensis; assembly: GCF_000816755.2. Lineage (NCBI taxonomy): Eukaryota > Viridiplantae > Streptophyta > Magnoliopsida > Fabales > Fabaceae > Arachis > Arachis ipaensis. Next base: position 83,632,907 of record NC_029792.2, on the reverse strand, counting down.
GCCTTTAGTGCCATAAATGGTTATGGAAAAATAAAAAGCTTTAGCTTTTACCACACCAAACTTAGAAGGTTGCTCGTCCTCGAGCAAAAGAAGAAAGAAGAGAGTAGAAGAAGAAGAAATAGAGGAGATAGAGGGGGCTTTGTGTTTCGGCCAAGGGGGATGGGTAGTGTGTATGTTGTGTGAAAATGAAGGAGTGAAGGTGGGTTTATATAGGAGTGGAGAGGGGGGTATGGTTCGGCCATTATGGGTGGGTTTGGGTGGGAAAGTGGTTTGAATTTGAATGGTGAGGTAGGTGGGGTTTTATGATGGATGGATGTGAGTGGTGAAGAGAATGGTGGGATTTGATAGGTGAGGGGTTTTGGGGGAAGAGGTATTGAGATGATTGGTGAATGGGTGAAGAAGAGAGAGAAAGGTGGGGTAGGTGGGGATCCTGTGGGGTCCACAGATTCTGAGGTGTCAAGGATTTCTCATCCCTGCACCATGTGGCGTGCAAAAACGCCCCTTGCTGCCAATCCTGGCATTAAATGCCAGGCTGCTGTCCATTTATGGCGTTTAACGCTAGCTTCTTGCCCATTCCTGGGTGCCCATTTCTGGCGTTAAACGCCCAGAATGGTGCCAGACTGGGCGTTTAACGCCCATTCTGCTACCCTTACTGGCGTTTAAACGCCAGTAAGTTTCTCCTCCAGGGTGTTCTATTTTTCATTCTGTTTTTCCTTCTGTTTTTACTTTTTCAATTGTTTTTGTGACTTTCACATGATCATCAACCTACAGAAAACATAAAATAACAAAAGAAAATAGAAATTTAACATAGATAAGTAAAAATTGGGTTGCCTCCCAACAAGCGCTTTTTTAATGTTAATAGCTTGACAATGGCTCTCATGGAGCCTCACAGATGTTCAGAGCAATGTTGGAACCTCCCAACACCAAACTTAGAGTTTGACTGTGGGGGCTCTGTTTGACTCTGTATTGAGAGAAGCTCTTCATGCTTCCTCTCAATCAGAATTCCAGTCCATTTTAGAGGCTTGTCACTCATCTGAGAGTGGAGGACATTTTGGTCCCTAAAGAACAGCTAGAAAGATCTTAGATTGTGGATTCTGGTGGCCTACTCTTTTTAGAGACGCTGCTGAGTTTTGTAAATCTTGTCTCCCATGCCAGAAATTTGGTAATATATCCAGGAGGGATGAGATGCCTCAACAAATTATGCTTTTCTGTGAAATTTTTGATGTTTGGGGCATTGACTTCATGGGTCCATTTCCAAATTTTAATGGATATTTTTATATATTGTTAGCTGTGGATTATGTTTCCAAATGGGTGGAAGCAATTCCTACCCGCACTGATGATGCTAACACTGTTGTTTCCTTTGTGAGAAACCATATTATATGTCGCTTCGGATCACCACGAGCAATCGTGAGCGATCAAGGCACCCATTTTTGTAACAGGAAACTAACAGGATTAATGAAGAAGCATGGGATAATTCATAAAGTTGCAACAGCTTACCAGCCCCAAACTAATGGGCAAGCCGAGGTGTCAAACAGAGAAATAAAGC
>NC_029792.2:83619327-83631062 GCF_000816755.2 Arachis ipaensis | reverse complement strand
AAAGTGCTAGGTGGGAGACAACCCACCATGGTATGATCGTTCTTTTCTTTATTTTTAGTTTTTCCTATTCAATAACTCTTCTCTTTCTTAGTACTTTCGTGCATCTGCATTTACATGTTTTTATTTCTTCCAAAAAAAAATTTTTTTTGCTACGCAACGCGATCGCATCAGCGACGCGTCCGCGTCACAGGGAGAGTAAAGAAAAATAAAAAAATGAACAGAAAGTCACGCTGGAGTGTGGCTGGAGGCGTGCCAATGGCACAAATCAACCCACGCGACCGCGTCGCTGACGCGTTCGCGTCACAGGGGAATCATGGCCTCCCACGCGACCGCGTGCCCCACGCAGCCGCGTAACCTGAGTTTTCGACGTAAAAAGGTGCACAATGAAATATTGTGCGAGAGTGATGCTGGATTGGTGCTGGAAGCACAATCCTTATCACGTGACCGCGTCGCCGACGCGGCCGCGTCATCCATTTTCTGGCGCGCACTCACGCGATCGCGTGACCCATGCGATCGCGCCGTCCCAATTTTGGCAAATAAATTAATTTGAACAGAGAGTTGTGCTGGTGCGGGGCTGCACTAGCGCCAGAAGCATAACATGGGTCACGCGACCGCGTGACCGACGCGATCGCGTCACCATACTTGAAGCGCATCCACGCGAACACGTGCCCCACGCGGCCGCGTCGCATGCGCCGCACAGCTCAACCTGAAATTGCCACATATCTTATCTTTCTCTCCTCCAAATCCTAATTTTCCTTTTCCCTCCTTATTTCTTCCTTCTCCCTTCCCCCTTCTATCTCACCTTTCACTCTCTATCTCTCTCACCTCCATTAACAAGGTTTTACTTTCTTCCTCCCCCTTTCTTTTTCTATCATTCTTATTATTTTATATGTATTTTCTTTTCTTTTCTTTTTCTTTTCATTATTCATATTTTCTTTCTTTTTCTTTTCCTTTTTACATGGTGTTAGAAATTTACTTGTTTTTCATCCCCCTCTTTTCCGTTTCCTTCCTTGCTGTATATCTCTTTGAATTTAATTTACTTTCTCTTCCCTTCTTTCAGGATGGCCACCAAGAAAGGAAAAGAGAAAGCTACTTCCAAACCACCAGCAAGAAGAGGAACTAAAAGAGCATTAGTGGCAGAGCCTTCTTCAACTGCAGTCAAGCCCTCAACAAAAAGCGTTAAGAGGATAATAAAGGTTGATGAGAAGAAGAAAGCCTTTCCAGCAAAGGACACTGCGTGATTTCCCAATCGCTACTGTGAGCAGATGTTCCCTATCCTGGCAAAAAGAAACTATAACAATGAATACCTTCTTATCCTCCCATCCAATATTGCTTCCTTTGTTGAGCCGCAAATTGAACGAAGACAATGGAGTTTCCTACGGAGACAGCTAAGGCAGGTCAATCTTTCTTGGGTAGTTGAGTTCTACTCTAACTTCTACATGCCAACCCTGCAGTCTGTTTATGTCCGACAGAAGCAAGTCCCCATCACAGAAGAGGCCATTCAGCAAGCTCTGAGTCTTCCCCCTATTCCAGAAGGAATGGACGCCTTCCAAGAAGCCGCACTTAAGCGCCCGAGGTACCAATTTGACTGGGACTCCGTTCTCGGAGTTATCGCATTACCTGGCAGCCGTTGGATCTATGAATACCACCGTACCCGCCCTAAGGGAATCTTGGCTTCAGCACTTACCTTAGAGGCTCGCGTCTGGACACAGATCATGTCCCATTACACCTTTCCGAGCACTCATGAGTCCTCCTTCACTGCAGACATGGCTGTTCTACTATGGTGCATCCTTACAGACCAACCTCTGCATCTCTCAAGACATATTCGGAATGCTATGGGACACGTACAAATTGCAGGCAACTTACCTTTCCCCGCCTTGGTCTCAGATCTTGTCTCAGCAGTTGGAGTCTCCTACAGAGCTGGGGACACCAAAGCCGTGCTTCCACGGGATGATCAGTATGTCCTTAACGGGAAATACCTCAAACTCCCAGCAGCCACTACAAGCCTTCCTGCTACTCCAGTTGAAGATAATCCTTCTTCAACACCACAAGCACCTACAACTGATGAATTGCTCCAACAGATAATCGAAAGGTTGGATCGGCAAGAACAAAAAGCAAAGATGAGAGAGTGCCGTAACGAGTGCCGATTCAAACACCTCAAGGAGCTACTTAAGGGACACTTCAAGGACTCGGATACCCCGGACTCCACTTTTTTTACCAGCACAGGGAGCCATAATGGTCCTGACTGTGGAGATACTGCTACCAGCCCACCCCTGTTCCTGACAGACGGCACCGAGGACGGTGCAAAGCCTTAAGTGTGGGGAGGTCGGTCAGTACCTGACTTCCGGAGGTAATTTCTCTTCTCTAGCACCAATAATTAGAATATTTTAGTTAGATTTTCTTTCTTTTATAGAATAAAATAAATTGCATAAGTTAGGATAGTTGCATGAATGTTCTACTTGATTGAAAAGACAATAAGTTTCTTTTAAGACTCTATCTTTGAAACAAAAATTTTTATGATAAATTTGCTTGAGTTGTATTTGGAACATGATATTTGAGCTAAAGAACACACAACCTGTGAAAGATTTGAGCCTTTATGTATGGTTACATTATTTAACCATAATTATTTCATTCTTGTGTGTTTACTTCTCTATGATTGTAATCTATATTTTGTTTTATCTTATATGTTCAATATTTATTATATTTGCATGCTTGCACATGATTGAGGTCATTATTTGTTTAAACTCACTTATCCAAATTAAGCCCACCCTTTTCAATTACCTTTGTTAACCACTTTGAGCCTTTAAATCCCATTTGTTCTATATTTTACCACATTACTAACCTTAAGCTGAAAAACAATTGTACATCCCAAATTGAATCTTTGGTTAGCTTAAGATAGAATTGTGTGTGCTAGTTAAGTATGGGAAATTGTGGGAACAAAAGTTGTTAAAGGAATGTGTCATGAGAATTTAATGGGAATTTGGATACCTACTCATGTGAAACTATAAGAATAAAAAAATCTATGTGCATTGATAAACTATATTTATTTTAATGTTAAAAAAAATAATATATATATAAGGGGACAAAATTACCCCAATGTTAAATTCATAATTCAAAGATCAATGCACATATGATAGAATCAAATATAAAGTTGATACATGAGTATGGATAGAAAAAGGGAATTCTGGGTAGCTAGGTATGAACTTTAAGATTACATTAAAAATATATAGGTTGGGTTGAAGCTTGGGTTAATTAAAGATTCAATTTATTAGCTCACTTGACCAAATGTATACCCCTACCTGTACCTTAGCCCCATTACAACCTTGAAAAGACCTCATGATGTTTGCATTTATATATTAACTGTTGTTGATTGGTTAGGAGAAGAACAAAAGTTAGAAAGCATGATTAGAGAAGGATAGAGTGATTACCCTATACACTAGAGATTAGAGCGTATATACATTATCAGTGAGGATTCAATGCTTGAATTTTCATGTTCCCTGCTTTCATGAGCTATCTTCTTGCACTTTTATCTGTTTTATTGTATAATGATAGAATTAGTGGAATTTGATTTGTAATTGTTTTGAATAGCTTATTTACTTTTGATCAAGTGGGCAAGAATCATATAGTTGCATTTATTTATATATATATATATATATATATATAGGCTTGCATTGCATTTCATGAATTTCTACATGTTCATACTTATTTCCTTATCTCCTTCAATTAAGCATGAGGACATGCTAATGTTTAAGTGTGGGGAGGTTGATAAACCACTATTATATGGTTTATATTGTGTTTAATTGTGTGGTTTTATCATGATCCTTACCCACTTATTCATCAAATTAGCATGAAATTATAATTCCTTCCTGAATTTATAACATGTTTGAAAACTGCTTCCTAGAGACTTTAATTATGTAATTTTAATTTTCCTTTATTCTATTCGATGCCGTGATCTGTGTGTTGAGTGTTTCAGACTTTATAGGGCATGAACGAGTTGGAGATTGGAAAGGAAGCTAGCAAAAATGGAAGGAACACAAGAATTTGAGGAGATAACCAGCGAGAAGTGACGCAGTGACGCGGCCGCATGGCCCACACGGCCGCGCGGATTGGAAAAGCTAAAGCGACGCGGTAGCGTAGACGACGCGAACGCGTGGCAAGGAAAAATTTGAATGACGCGTCCGCATGGATGACGCGATCGTGTGACATGTGCGATCTGCATAATCTGCAGAATTCGCTGGGGGCAATTTTGGACCTTGTTTCGACCCAGTTCTCGGCCCGGAACAGCAGACTAGAGCCAAAGAATATGCAGAAACAAAAGACAACATTCATTCTACACAGTTTCAAGTTTTAGATCTAGTTTTACTCCTTTAGGTTTCTTTCTCTAGGTTTTAGGAATTTTAATTTTCAATTGGTCTTAGCATTGGAACATTGAGAAGAGTTATTTCCTCATCAAGACTTCGTCATTCTAGTTCGTTCTCTTAACTTGGTTTTATTCTTCCATGTTCTTTGCTTTGTTCAATTTTGTCATTTGAATACTTTCATGATTATTTAGTACAAGGATTATTTCTTCCATTTTAATTTATTTTCCATTCTAATAATCATGTCTTCTTTTAATTCCCTTTCATGTGTTATGGATTTATTATTTACAATGAGTGAGTAGTTCCCTCACTTGATAGGGAGTTGATTGAAAGGAACTCTTGAGTTGGAAGGATTGAAAGAAAAGTTGTAATTGGGTTAACTGTTGGATTGTTATCTAATCACTAACACCAATCCCTTTGAACTAAGTGGGTTGCAACTCGTGAACAGATCTAGCATTCCAACTTGTTTGACTTTCCTTTACCTAGTAAAGGATAACTAAACAGAACAACCAATAATTATAAATTAATCTTGAAATCATCCCATCAATAATAGAGATTCCAACTAATCGACTCCCAATCAAGGCTTTTATTCATATTATTTGGATTTTCTCAATTTAATTTTCCACCTACTTTACTCAACTTCTTGGAACATCTGATTAATAAAATAGCACACTTTTCTACAACTCGTTGGGAGACGACCTGGGACTTAAACTCCCAGTAATTTTTAATTTAAACTCTCTGTGACATATTTCTAAATTGATAGGCAGATTTTCGGTGAGTTAAGAACTATACCTGCAGCGTAACTATTTTAATAATTTTTAATTCACCAACTTCTGTGCCTCATCAATCCTCTACAAGTCCATAAGCCTGTTTCTTTGAATTTCTGCCATCTCCAGAGAAATTCTTGCAGCTTGTACCTCAATGATCCCTAGCTTCTCCATTACAGAGAGAGGCATGAGGTTTATACTTGACCCTAGGTCACACAGAGCCTTCTCAAAGGTCATGGTGCCTATGGTACAAGGGATGGAGAATTTTCCAGGGTCTTGTCTCTTCAGAGGTAATTTCTGCCTAGTCAAGTCATCTAGTTTTTTGATGAGCAATGAAGGTTCATCCTCCCAAGTCTCATTACCAAATAACTTGGCATTTAGCTTCATGATTGCTCCAAGGTACTTAGCAACTTGCTCTTCAGTAACATCTTCATCCTCTTCAGAGGAAGAATAGAGTACTAGGAGGGAGTTCAGTAATTTTCTTACTCAGCTGACCCACTTGTGCCTCCAAATTTCTAATGGAGGACCTTGTTTCAGTCATGAAACTTTGAGTGGTTTTGATTAGATCAGAGACAATGGTTGCTAAGTCAGAGTGGCTTTGCTTAGAATTCTCTGTCTGTTGCTGAGAAGATGATGAAAAAGGCTTGCTATTGCTAAACCTGTTTCTTCCACCATTATTGTTGTTGAAACCTTGTTAAGGTCTCTGTTGATCCTTCCATGAGAGATTTGGATGATTTCTCCATGAAGGATTATAGGTGTTTCCATAGGGTTCTCCCATGTAATTCACCTCTTCCATTGCTGGGTTCTCAGGATCATAAGCTTTTTTTTCAGAGGAAGTTTCCTTAGTACTGCCTGTTGCTGCTTGCATTCCAGACAGACTCTGAGAAATCATATTGACTTGCTGAGTCAATATTTTATTCTGAGCCAATATGGCATTCAGAGTATCAATCTCAAGAACTCCTTTCTTCTGATTTGTCCCATTATTCACAGAATTCCTTTCAGAAGTGTACATGAATTGGTTATTTGTAACCATTTCAATGAGTTCCTGAGCTTCTGCAGGCATCTTCTTTAGATGAAGAGATCCTCCAGCAGAGCTATCTAATGACATCTTGGATAGTTCAGACAGACCATCATAGAAAATACCTATGATGCTCCATTCTAAAAGCATGTCAGAAGGGCACCTTCTGATCAATTGCTTGTATCTTTCCCAAGCTTCATAGAGGGATTCTCCTTCCTTCTGTCTGAAGGTTTTGACTTCCACTCTAAGCTTGCTCAATTTTTGAGGTGGAAAGAACTTTGCCAAGAAGGCATTGACTAGCTTTTTCCAAGAGTTCAAGCTTTCTTTAGGTTGTGAATCCAACCATGTCCTAGCTCTATCTCTTACAGCAAAAGGAAAAAGCATAAGTCTGTAGACTTCAGGGTCAACTCCATTAGTCTTGACAGTGTCACAGATTTGCAAGAATTTAGCTAAGAACTGATAAGGATCTTCCAATGGAAGTCCATGAAACTTACAATTCTGTTGCATTAGAGAAACTAATTGAGGCTTAAGCTCAAAGTTGTTTGCTCCAATGGCAGAGATTGAGATGCTTCTCCCATAGAAGTCGGGAGTAGGTGCAGTAAAGTCACCAAGCACCTTCCTTGCATTGTTGGCATTGTTGTTTTCGGCTGCCATGGTTTCTTCTTCTTTGAAAAGCTCTGTTAGGCCCTCTAGAGAGAATTGTGCTTTAGCTTCTCTTAGCTTTCTCTTCAAGGTCCTTTCAGGTTCAGAATCAGTTTGAACAAGTATGCCTTTATCTTTATTCCTGCTCATATGAAAGAGAAGAGAACAAAAAAGTAGGGAATCCTCTATGTCACAGTATAGAGATTCCTTGATGTGTCAGAGGAAAAGAAGAATAGAAGAATAAGGTAGATAGAAGAGAATTCGAACATATAAAGAAGGATAGAGTTCGAATTGCACCTTCAGGAGGAGTGTTAGTCCCTTAAATAGAAGGATGTGAGAAGAGGGGAAGAATTTTCGAAAATAAATTAAAAAGATTTTGAAATAATAAAAAGAAATTTTGAAAATTTGATTGAGATTTTCGAAAATTAAGATTGGGAAAGAAATTAAGTGATTTTTGAAAAAGATTTTGAAATTAGAAATCAAAAAGATATGATTGAGAGTTAATTTTGAAAAAGATGTGATTGAGAAGATATGATTGAGAAGATATGATTGAAGATCAAATTAAAAAGAGAAAGTTTTAAAATTAAAGTTGATTACTTGACTAACAAGAAATTAGAAGATATGATTCTAGAATTAAAACTTTTGATCTTTTCTTAATAGGCAAGTAACAACTTGAAAATTTTGAAGTAAATATTTAATTATAATAAGGATTTTTGAAAATAAAAAAAATGGAAAGAAATTGATTTTGAAGAGATATGATTAAAAAGATATGATTTGAAAAAGATTTGATTTTGAAAAATTATGAAGATTTGAAAAAAAATTTGAATTAAAAACAAAATCTTCCCTCTAGTGTCCTTCTGGGCGTTTATCCATTCTGGCGTTTAACGCCCAAAATTCTACCCTTTTGGGCGTTAAACGCCCAGCCAGGTACCCTGGCTGGCGTTTAAACGCCAGTTTTCCTTCTTCACTGGGCATTTTGAACGCCTAGCTTTTTCTGTTTGATTCCTCTGCTGAATGTTCTGAATCTTCAATTCTCTGTATTATTGACTTGAAAAGACACAATTTTGAAAATATTTTTGAATTTTTAATGATGAGAAATAACAAAAAAAATGCAACTAAGATCAAATAAACAATGCATGCAGGACACCAAACTTAAAAATTTTCATATAGGAGACACTAACAAATTGAGAATGCATATGAGAAACAATAAAACACACAAAACAAGAGAATTTAAAGATCAGAGCAATGAAATCATCAAGAACAAGTTGAAGATTAATGAAGAACATATTGCATATTTTCGAAAAATGCAAGAAGAATGCAATTGACACCAAACATAAAAATTGACACTAGACTCAAACAAGAAACATAAAATATTTTTGATTTTTATGATTTTATAAAATTTTTTGTGGTTTTCACGAAACTTATATGGAAAAGAAAATAAAGTGATTCAAAACTTTCAATAAGAATTCCAGGAATCTGCAATGTTAGTCTAAAGCTTCAGTCTAAAAAGATTAGACATGTTTGGCCAAGCTTTAGCAGGACATTACATTCAGTAGCTAAATTGATGAGAATCAATCAGCTTTTGTGATGATAAGAACATCACCTCTAAACTCTAGAATTCATTCTTAAAAATTCTAAAAAGTAAAAAGAAAAGTACCTAATCTAAGCAACAAGATGAACCGTCAGTTGTCCAAACTTGAACAATCCCCGGCAACGGCGCCAAAAACTTGGTATGTGAAATTGTGATAATCAACAATGGCGCCAAAGGACTTGGAGCTCTTAAACGTGAATCAAACTTTGTCACAATTCTGCACAACTAACCAGCAAGTGCACTGGGTCGTCCAAGTAATACCTTACGTGAGTAAGGGTCGATCCCACGGAGACTATCGGCTTGAAGCAAGCTATGGTCACCTTGTAAATCTCAGTCAGGCGAATTCAGATGGTGATGGAGAATTGATAATTAAAATATGAATAAAACATAAAATAAAGATAGAGATACTTATGTAATTCTTTGGTTGGAATTTCAGACAAGCGTATGAAGATGCTTTGTTCCTCCTGAACCTCTGCTTTCCTATTGCCTTCTTCTAATCATTCATACTCCTTTCCATGGCAAGCTTTATGTTGGGCATCACTGTTGTCAATGGCTACTTCCCGTCCTCTCAGTGAAAACGTTCCAAATGCGCTGTCACCCCACGGCTAATCATCTGTCGGTTCTCGATCATGCTGGAATAGGATCCATTGATCCTTTTGCGTCTGTCACACGCCCAACAATTGTCCAGCCTCCCAAAACGTGATCAATTGTATGAAAAGTGTGAAAATACAATAGCAAAAGGTCCTATTTATAGAGAACTAGTAACCTAGGGTTTACAGAAATAGGTAATTAATGCAGAAATCTTCTTCCGGGCCCACTTGGTGTGTGCTTGGGCTGAGCATTGAAGCTTCCATGCGTAGAGACTGTTCTTGGAGTTAAACGCCAGCTTTTGTGCCAGTTTGGGCGTTTAACTCCAGCTTTTATGCCAGTTTTGGAGTTAAACGCCAGAATTCTTGAGCTGACTTGGAACGCTTGTTTGGGCCATCAAATCTCGGGCAAAGTATGGACTATTATATATTTCTGGAAAGCCCAGGATATCTACTTTCCAACGCAATTAAGAGCGCGCTAATTGGGCTTCTGTAGCTCCAGAAAATCCACTTTGAGTGCAGGGAGGTCAGAATCCAACAGCATCTGCAGTCCTTTTTCAGCCTCTGAATCAGATTTTTGCTAAGGTCCCTCAATTTCAGCCAGAAAATACCTGAAATCACAGAAAAATACACAAACTCATAGTAATGTCCAGAAGAGTGATTTTTATTTAAAAACTAATAAAAATATAATAAAAACTAATTAAAATATGCTAAAAACATACTAAAAACAATGCCAAAAAGCGTATAAATTATCCGCTCATCAGTAAGTCAAGTGAGTATAATTATTATTAATCCACAAATTCTAGCTATCTTACTAATTACCTTAGTAAGAAGCTAGCGTTAGTGGAAACAATAACAACTAATAGTCCAAGAATTATCACTAAATGTTAGACATTATGACTCTAGTACTCCATATACTCATTTCCCCAAGCCAAGGGGTGAAAATCTAACCCATAATCAAAAATGACATTTTATCAAACACATGGTGGGCATAATCATAAAACATTGCAAAGTTAAGAAAATGATAAAAACTATGAACCACAAATGATCAAGATCAACACTAGTAACTCAAACAAACATATAATAACCATCAAACATGAATTTCATTAACTAAAACTCAAAATTGCAAACTATGTATATATTGACAAAGAAAATTAAAGTATAAAAAAAATAGAACAAGTAGTACAATAAAAAAGAAAATTAAAGAAATACTTACAATGAAAATAGCTAGAATCCAAGATCAAAATTGGAAATTGTAACTTGAAATATAAACCCTAATGAAACCTAAGAAAAATTGAGAGAAAAACTAACCTAAAACTAACCTAAAAACTATCTAACTGTATGTATTGTATATTGTAAGGTATGAATTTGTGTTGATAGCCCTTCTATATATGCCTCAAAGCCTTCAGAAATGGGCTTGTAAACCTCCCAAAATGCGAGTCATGTGAGTTTTTAATGAAGGCACGCACAGGACCTGTGCGTACGCACACATGCTGATTTCCTTCTTTTGCGTACGCACATAGAGTTATGCATATGCACACTTGGCTGTGTGCTTCTCCTTTGTTTTCTTCATGTTCTCTCTTAATTGCATGCTTTTCTTCCACTCTTATCAAGCCATTCCATCCAATTACACCTGAAATCACTCATCAAAATAATCAAGGTATCGAATAGAATAAAAGTGGAATAAAATTGATTAAATTAGGCACAAAATAGCATGTTTTCACAATTAGGCACAATTTACAAAGAGAACACAAAAGTATACTATTTAGGTGAATAAATGTGGGTTTATATGATGAAATCCACTCAATTCAATCTAAAATTTATTGTCAAATATAGATTTATCGATTCTCTCACACTTAAACACTAGCATGTCCTCATGCTAATCACAATCAAAGGACAAAGGTAAAAGGGCAAGCAACTTAATCAATGCATCTACCTACATGCATGCAACTATGCAAAATTAATATCTATCTATATCTATACTATGGTTTCCTATTAAGGATGGCAAAAACAAACAAAAGAATTTTAATCAATCCAAAGTAAGATGACGCGGCACGACAAAATCAATGAGAGACATTGGAAAAGTCTACATTTTTTGTCTCATCAACACAAATGTCCAAAAAAGAGGTGGCAACGTTTAACACCGCCATTTCATATATATATTCTTCAGTTACGTTATTATTCCTTCATCCTTAAGGTTCAAGCTTGAGATATATATAACTTTCATCGCTAAGCAATCGTTAAAAAAAATAGCATTCACATCCTTAGCTTCTGAGTTATTATTCATGGAAGAAAAAGATGAAGGACAAAGATCAGCTAATCCTCCTCTGGAAAAGCCTAATGAGGGGTTGCCAAGTAAGTCATAATTTTTTGCTATTTCCAAATATTATTATATTTCGTGCAAATTAAAAAGAAAAATTGATTCTGTTAACTCTTTAATTAATTTTGTATAATCGCAAAATCATTCATGTATGTGTGAAAACACGGAAAAATTATATAGAGGTTTAGATTAAAATTCACCTCAATCTATACTTTTATACTGTTCTGTGTTTATGTTGGTATTTCAATTTTTACGCATTTAAGTTATAACTATGGATTAAATTGTTGTTTATATTCACTTTTATTTATTTTATGTTTTTTAGTTTTATATTTAACTTACCATATCAAATAGTAATTCAGAAAGTCTTGGAAATTAATATAGAACAACTAATATTATTGTCAATATTTGATATAAGAAAAAATCTAAAACTCTTAAAAATAAAATTAATGAAA
>NC_029792.2:83618592-83619289 GCF_000816755.2 Arachis ipaensis | reverse complement strand
AATGTACAGTTTAATGATTTAATTTTTTTAATCTCTTTTGAGTTTAAAATCGTGTGACCAACACTCACTCTCTCCCTCTCCCTCTCCCTCTCTCAAATGCCTTTAAGTTTTTAAATAAAAAAATGAAAAAGAAGAGAAGCAGCTATTTTATCAAAAACACAAAAAAAAATTGAGCCAAAATTAAAGTGGCATGTATGCTATAACAGTCCAAACTCCAAACTTTATTTATGATTTATGCTATTATAAAATTAGTACTTTAATTTAATTAGCTACCTTTGTGTGTGTATATATCCCCTAATACATTTCCGAGACAATATAAGAACCTAATCAAGAACATATATATATTCAAATTATGAAATACTACAGCTCAACTCATCCTTATCACAAAGCCGACAACAATTAATTAAATAAACACCTAAAATTAACCTCGAGTCCTAATCACTTGTAATTCATAATTAGTGTATATTCTATACATGTTAGGTTGTATTTGTTTATAAGAATAAATATTGAGATAAAGATATAGAGATATAAAATTATAGAGAAATGTTAGGGGACCAGTAATTTTGGTGTTTTGTAACCATCAATTGACCATCAATAATATTTTTAATGATGTGAGATTATATCTAATGGTGAGAGATCACTCACTTTTGTTTTGATAGTTAAGTGCTGACTAAAAAACACAAAAATTACTGACCCT
>NC_029792.2:83617012-83618576 GCF_000816755.2 Arachis ipaensis | reverse complement strand
CTCTAAATTTTTTTAAAATTATATTTAATAAATAAGATATAAATAAATCTAAAGATATATTTACAAATTACATATCCAATGTAAATATGATCTAAGCTATAAATACCTCTAAACCTAGAGATATAATGGTTACTTTCTAATTTGAAAAATAAGAAACATCAAACTTTAGAGTATTTTGATTATAAAAGTTTATTTAGTTATAGCAATTAAAGCCAGAAGTGAAACTGTGAAAGTACCCAGTCTTTCTTTCTTTTGCCTTTTTTCAAGAGCTTCTTGTATCCTCCACAGAAAAGCAGTCCCCGGCCGGCTAAAAAGACGATCACAATCTGCAACCGCAGAGCAATCAAATGAAAAATTGAATATCCACGGACACATTGTTGTCTTCCATTACTATGTATATATTAAATACATATAATATTAGCCATCATTTGTTTTTTTATAAATACACGTATAGTTTTTTTTATTATCAAAGATAATAAATTTTATTCTTTGAATAAAAATTAAAGAATACATTTATCCTGAACATACCAAAAGACAATAGCCAATTTAAAAATAAGTTCTGTAAGAATAAAAGAAATAAGAAAGGGAAAGTGAGCTTTCTTTAATCTTGGTTTTCAAACACTTTGATCTTCTCGAATCATCTTCTTCGTCGCCTCCACTATCTCAATTCATGACTTCTCTTCACCTCTTCTAAAATCCAAGTATTTCGAGCTCTCCAAATATTCCAACATTGAACCGCCAACAAAAGAATTTGTTTATTTTTATGTCATAGTTGTAAAAACACAATCAATTGCCATTACGAAAATACATAAATAATAACAACTAATATTTTCTAGTTATCAGACCTCAGCTATTTTCAGAAGCATAATCATTGGCTCAAAGATAATAATTGGTAATATCATCATTGATGTTACATCTGTACTAATATATTTTTGTATTGTCTTTCAATAATTATTTCTATTCTATATCGTAGATTTATTTTATTAATACAAAAAAAATATTAACAGAATGTCTAATTTATCTCAGAAAAATAAAAATCAAAAATAAAAAAAAAAATTTATAAAAAATTTTGTTGTTTTTTGAAATAATTATTAGAAATTATTTAAAATTTTTTCTCAATATAAAATATAATTAAGTGATTAATAGTTGCTTAACAATTCAGAGCCTGCATAATGATTAAACTTACGGCATAGTCCATGTATATAATTTTTTTATAACATGTTTAACATCTTGTTATCAGTGTCATACAATCAACCTGTAGAATCAAACAATCTCAAGAAAACAAGTTGGCCAAAGCTGGTAGGCACCACTTCTGAAGAAGCACAGAAAAAGATAAAGAAGGAGATGGGTGAGGCTGATATCCAGCTGATTCCACCGGGTTATTCTGTCACTTTTGATTTTCGATCCCAACGAGTTCGAATTTATGTTGATGAATCTGACAAGGTCATTAGGACTCCCAGCATTGGCTAGCTTTTCCAATCCATCTTGCTAATTCTGTAAACATATATTTTAAATAGAGAAATATTCGAGTGTTAGTAGAATTTATTGTTTTTTATCATTATTT
>NC_029792.2:83564443-83616981 GCF_000816755.2 Arachis ipaensis | reverse complement strand
TCCATATTTTTAAGTATATTAATGATAAAAAATAATAAATTACTTAAATAATATATATATACACATGGTGCACGAAACTGGCTCCGCACGTTTCGCGCAAATAGATCAGCAAATATACCGGGTCGTCTAAGTAATACCTCAGGTGAGTGAGGGTCGATTCCACGGAGATTGTTGGTTTGAGCAAGTAGTAGTTATTTTGCAGATCTTAGTTAGACAGATAGAAAATATAGTTGTCACAAGAAAACGCATAAAAACAGATAAATAAATAAAACGTTACTAGATAGGAGTGAAATCAATGGTAAGAGAATGTTGAGGCTTCAGAGATGTTTTATCTTTTCGGATTAACTTTTTTTATTGTCTTCTTCAATAACTTTCTGATTCCTTCAATAGCAGTCATAAGTGATTAACTCATGTCCTCTCATCAAGTTAACCTCCTCTACTACAACAATCCACCATGTTGAAGTGATTCATGTCTTCTCATCAAGTCACCTCTAAGTTTCTCACTGTAGTAAAAGATGAAGCTCTAAGCAATCCACTCCTCTTCACGATCCTACTCAAGATGCCACAGACAAGGCAGATCTTTCGGATTAGAAAGTGATGATTCTCTGACTCTAGCCTTAACGCCACAGAGACTTCACTTACCCACAGTCAACGAAATTTTATGTCACGTATCCAAAGTTGTCCAGGTACTCTATTGGAATCCGCAATGCAATCTCTAGCTTTGGTTCAATGCTATCCGGGTCAGGACTTGCATGGAACCAATGTAGAACAAGGGTGATTGTCACGGGTTACCCTCAATTCATAAGCTGAAGAACGAGGTTGTATAAGAGAATAGAATCAGACATATTGAACTAGAACAGTAATATTATTGATCCATGAAATTCAGCAGAGCTCCTAACCTTAACCTTAGGAGGTTAGTGACTCACACTGTACAAAATTAGTGATGAATTCGAATGGGGTAGGAAGAAGATCCTAAACAAGGGTGATCTTCTCCTATATATACTAATCTAATGACTAAGGATTATAGAAATACGATAGATTAGTATTAGAGGTGCAAAAATCCACTTCTGGAGATCACCTGGTGAGTGTTTGGGTTGAGTTTTAAGTGTCTCCATGAGCTAGTACCTCTTAGGGTGTTGAACGCTGGCTAGGGATTCCCTTTTGGGCGCAGGACGCCAGCTCCTCCCCTGTGGGCACTGGACGCCAGGAATGGGGCTGGTGGCTGACTTTGAATGCCAGTTTTGAACCTTCATTTCCGAAGTAAAGTATGGACTATTATTTATTTCTGGAAGCCCCTTATGTTAGCTTTCCAAAGCCGTTGAGAGCGTGCCATTTGGACTTCTGTAACTCCAGAAAAGCTCCTTCGAGTGCACAGAGGTCAGATCCTGATAGCATCTGCAGTGCTTTCTCTGTTTCTGAATCAGACTTTTGCTCAAGCTCCTCAATTTCAGCCAGAAAATATCTGAAATCACCATAAAACACACAAACTCAAAGTAGAATCCAAAAATATAAATTTTTCACTAAAACCTATGAAAACATAATAAAACTTAAATAAAACATAACAAAAACTATTTGAAAATGATGTCAAAAAGCATATAAAATATCCGCTCATCAGAACACCAAACTTAAACTGTTGCTTGTCCCAAAGTAACCAAAAACAAAGTTCGATAAAAGAAGAGAAGGATACAATAAATCTCAAAGTTTTCAATGAAGCTCAGTTTCAATTAGATGAGCAGAACTAGTAGCTTTTTGCTTCTGAATAGTTTTGGCATCTGGTGCACGAATTGTGAATCACACTTTTCACAACTCGTACCACTAACCAGCAAGTGCATTGGGTCGTCCAAGTAATACCTTGCGTGAGTAAGGGTCGAATCCCACGGAGATTGTTGGTTTGAATCACCCTCCTTTTGCGTCTGTCACCACGCCCAGCACTCGCGAGTTTGAAGCTTGTCACAGTCATTCAATCCCTGAATCCTACTCGGAATACCACAGACAAGGTTTAGACTTTCCGGATTCTCATGAATGCCGCCATCAATCTAGCTTATACCACGGAGATTCTGATTAAGGAATCTAAGAGATATTCATTCAATCTGATGTAGAACGGAGGTGGTTGTCAGACACACGTTCATGGATTGAGGAAGGTGATGAATGTCACTGATCATCACCTTCTCCATAGTTAGGCACGAATGGATATCTTAGATAGGAACACGCATGTTTGAATAGAAAACAGAAATACTTGCATTAATTCATTGAGACACAGCAGAGCTCCTCACCCCCAACAATGGAGTTTAGAGACTCATGCCATCAAAGTGTACAAAATTTTGATCTAAAAATGTCATGAGATACAAAATAAGTCTCTAAAAGTTGTTTAAATATTAAACTAGTAGCCTAGGTTTACAAAAAGTGAGTAGACTATGACAGATAGTGCAGAGATCCACTTCTGGGGCTCACTTGGTGTGTGCTGGGGCTGAGACTTAAATATTTCACGTGCATAAGTTGTTTTGGGCGTTCAACGCCAGGTTTGGATCCATTTCTGGCATTGAACTCCAACTTTTAATCCTTTTCTGGCGCTGGACGCCAGAATTGGGCAGAAAACTGGCGTTGAACGCCAGTTTACGTCGTCTATCCTTGAGCAAAGTATGGACTATTATACATTGCTGGAAATCCCTGGATGTCTACTTTCCAACGCAATTGGAAGCGCGCCATTTCGAGTTATGTAGCTCCAGAAAATCCACTTTGAGTGCAGGGAGGTCAGAATCCAACAGCATCAGCAGTCCTTTTTCAACCTGAATCAGATTTTTGCTCAACTCCCTCAATTTCAGCCAGAAAAATACCTGAAATTACAGAAAAATACACAACTCATAGTAAAGTCCAGAAATATGAATTTTTCCTAAAAACTAATGAAAATAAACTAAAAACTAACTAAAACATACTAAAAACTATATGAAATTAACCCCAAAAAGCGTATAAAATATCCGCTCATCAGCATCTCACTATCCTTTGAAGCTCAGAATGATTGGCATCTTTACGAACTTAGAATCCAAATGATATTATTGACTCTCCTAGTTTAGTTCTTTTTTATTCTTGAACACAGCTTCTTTACAATCTTGGCCGTGACCTTAAGCACTTTGTTTTCCAGTATTACCACCAGATACATAAATGCCACAGACACTTAACTGGGTAAACCCTTTCGGATTGTGATTCAGCTTTGCTAGAATCCTCAGCCAGCGGTGTCCAGAGTTCTTAAGCACACTCTTTTTACTTTGGATCAAGACTTTAACTGCTCAGTCTCAAGCTTTTCACTTGACACCTTCACACCACAAGCATATAGTTAGGGGAGTAGCTCATTTGAACTATTTAGGCCAAGATTCTGTTTCTTTTAGGCCCTCATAATCATTGATACTCAAAGCCTTGGGTCCTTGCTCTTGCCTTTTGGTTTAAAGAGCTATTGGATTTTTGCTCTTGCCTTTTGGTTTTAAGAATTATTGGCTTTTTTTGCTTGCTTTTTTTTTTCGCATATACATATTTTTTTTCTTTTATTGATTTTTTGCTGCTTTTTCTTACTTCAAGAATCAAATCTTGGATTTTTCAAATTACCAATAACACTTCACTTTCATCATCATTCTTTCAAGAGCCAACATTTTTTAACTCCAACATCAAATATGCACTATTCATTCATGCATTCAGAAAATAAAAGCAATGCCGCCACATCAAGTAATTGAACTATTCTTAATATATAACTCGAAATTCATGCATCTTACTTTTCTTTTTCAATTAATTTTTTTTCTTTCAAGCAAGGTGAGAGATGCATGGAATATTTCATAACTTTAAGACATAAAGATGATCATGCACTAAAAACAGACAATAAAACAAAATACATGAAAAACAGATAAATAACATAAGCAAAGGGAATTAAAGGAACGAATCCACCTTAGTGATAACGGCTACTACTCCTTCTGGAGGGTCCAATTAGAGAAACATTAATTAAAGGAAAATATTGGACCTGGTATTGAAGCAATAAAATTAAAAGAAATCCTAATCCTAAATCCTAAGAGAGAGGAGAGAACCTCTCTCTCTAAAAACTACATCTAAAATTAAAAATTATGAATTGTGAGCTGGTGATTGTGAATGGATGCATTCTCCCACTTTATAGCCTCTAATCTGTGTTTTCTGGGCCGAGAACTGGGTCAGAAACAACCCAGAATTTGCTAGTTTCAAATTCAAACACGCTGGTTTTTTTGCCACTGCGACGCATTCGCGTAGACCACGCGTTCACGTCACTTATCGTCAAGGCAACTACGGCAAATTATATATCAAATAGAAGCCCCGAACGTTAGCTTTCCAACGCAACTAGAACCGCATCATTTGAACCTCTATAGCTAAAGTTATAGCCGTTTGAGTACTAAGAGGTCAGGCTGGCAGCTTTGCAGTTCCTTCAACTTCTTGTATTCCTTCCATTTTTGCATGCTTCCTTTCCATCCTCTAAGCTATTCCTGCCCTATAAACTATGAAATCACTTAACACACATATCAAGGCATCTAATGGTGATAATAGAGGATTAATATTAGCAATTTAAAGGCCCAGGAAACATGTTTTCAATCATAGCACAAAATCAGGAAGGAGAATGTAAACTCATGCAAATAGTATGAATAAGTGGATAAAGAGTTGATAAAAACCACTCAATTGAGCACAAGATAAACCATAAAATAGTGGTTTATCAACCTCCCCACACTTAAACATTAGCATGTCCTCATGCTAAGCTCAAGAGAAGCTATAAAGGAGTGAAGAGGAATGGTAGAATGTATGAAATGCAACCTATCTATATGAATGCAACTCTATGCAAAAATGTTTCTACCTACTTGGTTAAAAGTAAATAAATTCTCCAAGACAAACATAAATCAGATTTCACTAATTCAAATTATACAATTAAAGATAAGTAAACTTGTCAGAAGATAGCTCATGAAAATAGGGAACATAGAATCAACCCTTGAACCCTCACTGGTAGTGTATATCACTTTAGTCTCTCAAGTGTATAGGGTAATTCACTCTACTCTTCTCTAATCCTGCTTTCTAAACTTTGTTCTTCATCTAACCAATCAACAAAAATTTAATGTACCAATGCAAACATCATGAGGTCTTTTCAAGGTTGTAATGGGGCTAAGGTAAGGGTGAGGGTATATATATGGCTAAGTGAGCTATAAATTGAATCTTTAATTAACCTAAACTTTCACCTAACATACATATACTCTATATAATTCTAATTCATGCCTAGCTACCCAAAATTCCCACTTTTGCATCACATACTCATGTATCAACTTTTCTTTTTAATTTATCACATGTGCATTGATCTTTCATTATTAAACTTAGCATTGGGGTAATTTTGTCCCCTTATTTATTTACTTATTTATTGAGTATATATTTTTTTTTGGATTTTTTTTTTCAATTTTAAATTTTTTTTAACATGAAAATAAACATAACTTATCAATGCACATGGATTTTTTATTTTTTTTATAGTTTCACATGAGTATGTACACAAATTCCCATTATTTTATCATGGTAGAAACATAACACATTCCTTTATTAACCCATGTTCCCACAGTTTTCCCACAATTAATTGTTTACACAATCCCTATCTTAAGCTAACCAAAGATTCAATTGGGATATTTAATTGTTTTTCTGCTTAAGGCTAGTGATGTGGTAAAATATAGAATAAATGGGGGTTTACAAGGCTCAAAGTGGCTGACAAGGATGATTTAAAGGGTAGGCTTATTTGGGATAAGTGAGCTAAACAAGTAATGGCCTCAATCATATGCAAGCATGTAAATACACTAAATATTGGACATATAGAATGGAACAAAGCAAATATTGCAATTATAGAGAGAAAAACACACAAGAATAAAAATTTATGGTTAAATAATATAACCATATAAATAGGCTCAAAATCTTACAGGTTGTGTGTTCTTAGTTTTTTAAACTATGTTCCAAATACAACTTCAAACAAGTTTTAATAGAAAAGTTTTGATTTAAATTAATGAATTTTTTTTATTTTTTTTCAAAAATAATGGGGTCTTAAAAAGAAACTTGTTACTTTAACCAAGCAGTGGTAAATATATGCACAAAATCAAGAAAACATGCAATCAAATATGCAGATGCAACAATGAATAAACAAAGAAAATAAAATATTGGTGTTGAGAAGAAAATAACTAACCCATAGAGATCGGTATCAACCTCCCCACACTTAAAGATTGCACTGTCCTCGGTGCATGCTAAGATGTACAAGTGGACGGGTTGCTTCAACTGACGCTTTTCTCATCAAGGAATGTGTGTAGGAACTTGTTTGTCTCTCCCATGTAAACGTCTTCCAGTTCTCTTCCTGGTGGCCATCCTGAAAGAAAAAGGGAAGAAAAGTAACCCAAAACAAAGATAAAAAACAAATAAAACATGGGTTGGTTAATACCAAATAATGAGGGTCTCAATTACATGGTAGCTACAACATGCAAGTGAGAAAACAATAGAAGCACATGGCATACCAGTGGTGCAAAATTTTGCAACAATGAGGGAGAGTGTGGGTAAGAAGAGGTAATGTAAATTCATGTCAATGCAAAATTAATACAGGTATAAAAGATTGGCATTGATTTAAATAATATTACCTAACCAGAATAAAACAAGTCTCTAAGAACCTAAAATAATTCAAGAGAAGATGCAACAGTTAAATGAGAAAATTTTAACACCAAAGGAAAAATAATTAATTTAGAAAAGAAGATAAAAATATGCACAAAATTAAGATGCAATGAATGAAATATGCAAATAAATTAAGTAGAATAAAATGAAAGATAGGAAGAATGAGAAGGGAAAGAAGGGAAGAAGGGAAGAAGAAGTAAGTAAGAAAGGAGGGAGGAAAAATTAGGATTGAGGAAGAAAAGATAAGATTTTTGGCGCTGATTTGGATAAGCTGTGCGGCGGAGGCGACGCGGACGCGTGCGTGATGCGGTCGCGTGGTGCGCGATAAGGTCAGGTGACGCGGACGCGTGGGTCATGCGTTCGCGTGGAGTGATTTGTGCGATTGGCGCGAGTGCAGCCTCGCGTTCGCGCAACTCTCTGTTTGAAACCCTTTTTGCCAAATTTTTGGGTGACGCGGTCGCGTGGTTGACGCGATCGCGTGGATGACCATATTTTGAAAATGATGCGGATGTGTGGGGCACGCATTCCCGTGGTAGGGTGTGTGCTTCTAGCATGGTTCCAGCCCCATTCCAGCCCAACTTACTGCCTTACACCCGTTTACGTCGATTTTACAGGGCCACGCGTTCGCGTGGGTGACGCGGACGCGTAGGGACGCTATTTTTCAAATGACGCGGCCGCGTGGATCAATTTGTGCCAAAGACACGCCTCCAGCCACGCTCTCGCGTGACTCTCTGTTCACTTTTCTTTTCTCCTAATGCACTTGTGACGCGGACGCGTCAGCGACGCTGCCGCGTCGCGTGCATTTTTTTTTCTTTTTATTAATGCAGTATGCAGTGCTGATGCAAATGCTATGAATAGTATTCAGGTTCAATGAAAATAATATAATATAAAAATAGACAAAACAAAATAAAACTGAAACAGGAACGATCATACCATGGTGGATTGTCTCCCACCTAGCACTTTTAGTTAAAGTCCTTAAGTTGGACATTTGGTGAGCTCCTTGTCATGGCGGCTTGTGCTTGAACTCATCCTGAAACTACCACCAATGCTTGGACTTCCAATGGCCTCCGGGATCCCAAACTAGGCGCAGAAAGCCTTCAAACAAGTTAAAGCAAGTGACAAGGCCCCAAGAGTGTTGATTGCTAGAATGAATTCCGGGGTCCCAAACTTTGCTTTTGCACCCGTCTTCTTGTTGAGCAATATTGTTCCATCCGGGTGGCAGGCAATATGAATTCTCACTAAGGCGGCCAAACAACTTCCTAGACCCATTCAGCTGAGCTTTACACCAACCTTTGCATTTAAACTTTGAGCTTTCCACCATATTGAATCTTGCATGACGACTCCTACCACTAACCATCTCCCTCTTACGCTTAATGCCACAAAGAGATCTAAGTTGACCATCCGTCTCCAGTAGCCCATATTCAAGTGGAATTAGAAAGCTAAGGGATATGAATTTTACCCACTTGAATGTTGTGAAGGATGATGGAAACTTAGGTGGAGGTATTGTTAACGAATTTGCAAGCTCCACTCCCTTGTGCTCTTCTCTAACAACTTCCACCTCTTTGCAAGTTTCTTCAATTTCAACCTCTTCCTCTTGGTAGCTTTCTTCCAATTCAATCTCCTCTTCACTGTTTTCCAAGGGCATGGGAGGCTGTGCTTCTTCTTCTTTAATCTCCATTTCTTGACCAACCTCTTCTAAGTCTTCAACTATGATATGCCTTGGAGGTTGTACACCCTCCTCAACATCAAATGCAACCGTCTTGGAAGGAGGTTCTATGTCTTGACTTTCCCATGGAGGTTCAGCATCTCCCAAGTCTTCAACCACTTCTTCTTCTTCAATAATTTCGACTTCCTCCACTTGTTCCAGTACAAATTCATGCTCCTTGCTGTCCACCGGAGTTTCTAATGTCTCCTTCATGCTACGTTCTTCATTAGATTGTCCACATGAAGCCATGGGGTTCCTTAAGTGTTCGAACATTAGGAAGCTAATTGATTTATCGCTTGATTCAATTGGTGAAGGGTTGCATGAAATCTTTCCACTGTTTTCTTGAGACGATCCTTTGATTCTTGTTGTGCTCAGCTATCATAAGTAGGATCATAGTGCTCTTGGATTGATGGATATGGAGATGGTGAATATTGAGGTGGTGGTTCTGGGTGTGGTTCATATGGTGGTTGGTGTGGCGGATAAGGATTAGGGTTATATGGTGGTGTTTGGTGGTAAGGGGCTTGTGAGTATGTTGGTTCAAAGTTGTGTTGAGGAGATGATTCATTGGCATATGATGGAGCTTGCTGGTAACTACAAGGGGGTCCACCATATCTATTGTCTTGGCATGCATTGTAGGATGGTCGTTGTCCATGGTATCTTGGAAGGTGATGTTGCCGAAAGGGTTGATTAGATCCTCGTGGCTCCTTCCATCTCTGATTGTTTTGACCTTGATGCATGTTCCTGTTATAATTTCCATTCCTTGCAACAACATTGGAACCAAACTCAAAGCGAGAGGGGTGAGAACTCATAATAGTAAATAAAAATTAAAAACGAAAATAAAAATAAATTTAAATTAAAAGGTTATTTAAATTTTGAATTTTAAATTTTTTAAATTTGAATTTTGAAATTTGATTTTTGAAATAAGATAAGATAAGATAAAAATTTTAAAATAAAAATCTGAATTTTTTTTATGCAAATTTCAAAAATTCAATTAAAATAAAGAGAAAAGATATTTTTGAATTTAATGAGGAAAGAAAAAATAATAAAATGACACAAAACTTAAAATTTTTATATCAAAACGAAGAAAACAACTAAGAACAACTTGAAGGTCAAGATGAACACAAAGAACAAATTTTTGAGAAAAAAATTTTTGAATAACTAAATAAAAACCAATAACCTCTTAATTTATGAAAAAGCAAAAATAAAAACAAAAATAAAAACAAATAAACAAGTAAAAAGCAAATATTTACAATAACCAATAATAAGGCACACGTTTGCAATTCTCCGGCAACGGCGCCATTTTGACGAACTGAAGATTGATGGTTTAGAATTTACAATAAGTTCTCGTTGCAAGTATAGTTTCTAAACCAAGCAATCAACCTTTCATACAAACGTTTTGGTTGTCACAAGTAACAAACCCCTTTGAAATTGATAACCGAGTATTTAAACCTCGGGTCGTCTTCTCAAGGAATTGCAGGGAGGTATGTTCTTATTATTGGTTATGAATTTTGTAAATTGGGGGTTTTTTAAAGATAAGGAGCAAGTAATTTAAATGACAAGAAAAATAAATTAATAATAATAAAATCTCTTGGCAAGGTATAAGAATTTGGAATTTCTATCCTAGTTATCCTTATCATGTGTAATGAGAATTGGATTTTAATCCCACTTAGTTAAGTCAAGTGGACTAATTAGCTTGATCCTCAAGTCCTAGTCAATCCCTGTGGGAAGACTAGCTTTAGAGCAATCTAGATCAATTAGGAATCTGCCAATTTCAACCACTGCTGAGTTTGACAACTTAAGTGTTACCAATTACTGAACCAAAGCCAAAAAGAAGAAAATATCCAAATTAAATTAAAAGCATTCATAAATAGAATAAAACAATCATAAACTGAAATACCTCAAAATATATTAAATAGAACATTCAAATCTTAACATGGGAAGGTTCATAAGCTAAATTGGAACATTAACGAGTAAGAGAATTGGAATAATTAAAAATATAAGAGAAACATTAATTAAAGGAAAATATTGGACCTGGTATTGAAGCAATAAAATTAAAAGGAATCCTAATCCTAAATCCTAAGAGAGAGGAGAGAACCTCTCTCTCTAAAAACTACATCTAAAATTAAAAATTATGAATTGTGAGCTGGTGATTGTGAATGGATGCATTCTCCCACTTTATAGCCTCTAATATGTGTTTTCTGGACCGAGAACTGGGTCAGAAACAACCCAGAATTCGCTGGTTTCGAATTCAAACACGCTGGTTTTTTTTGCCACTGCGACGCGTTCGCGTATACCACGCGTTCGCGTCACTTATCGTCAGGGAAACTATGGCAAATTATATATCAAATCGAAGCCCCGGACGTTAGCTTTCCAACGCAACTAGAACCGCATCATTTGGACCTCTGTAGCTAAAGTTATAGCCGTTTGAGTGCGAAGAGGTCAGGCTGGCAGCTTTGCAGTTCCTTCAACTTCTTGTATTCCTTCCATTTTTGCATGCTTCCTTTCCATCCTCTAAGCTATTCCTGCCCTATAAACTCTGAAATCACTTAACACACATATCAAGGCATCTAATGGTGATAAGAGAGGATTAATATTAGCAATTTAAAGGCCCAGGAAACATGTTTTCAATCATAGCACAAAATCAGGAAGGAAAATGTAAACTCATGCAAATAGTATGAATAAGTGGGTAAAGAGTTGATAAAAACCACTCAATTGAGCACAAGATAAACCATAAAATAGTGATTTATCAGTTTTGTCACAAGTATAAACCCCAATAAGAATTAACCAAAGTATTTAAACTCGGGTCATCTCACAAGAAATTGCAATGAAGTGGTCAATTATTGGCTATGAAGGGGATAAAGGGGTTTGATTGTTAAAGGGCAAGAAATTAAATGGGCGAGAATTTAAATGACAAGAAGAGTAAATCAAGAAATTAAAGAAAGCAATCAATAAAGAGAGACATTCATGGCAATGTTTGAGATCATAGGCTTTCTATCCTAGTCATTAATCATAACAATACTTAACAAGAATTTATCTTATTTCGTCATCCCCAATGTTGGAAGAAGGTGTAAGTTATCTTCCATTAGAGAAAGTCAAACAAGACTAGTTAATCTCAAATCAAAAATCCTAATCAACTCACTAATTGAATTAGCAAGAGATTAGAGTCATTGAAAATAATATTAACTAACAACTCTAGATAACCAATCTAAATTGGTTATTAATGACTCAAGATTGCCCAATTACTCTTCCCAAGTCAAGAATGCTCAAAATCTACTCTAAAGCCCAACCAAGCATTTTGTCAAACACTTGGAAGGCATAAAAGGGAAGCATAGTAAAAATGCAAGAATAATAAATCTACCAACTACCAATTGCAAGAAAGTAAATCAACAACTCAAATCAACAATTATAAGACATCAAACATTAAATTTCATTAAAAGAGATCTAAATCCAACATGAGCATCCATGAACATAAAAGAGAGCATAAAAGGGAAATTAACAAGAAAACTAAGAGAAGTAAAGTGTAGAAGCATGAAATTGTAGAAGAAACAAGATGAGAACAATAATCAAAACCTAGATCTAAGATGGAATTAAGCCTAAGAACCCTAATTCTAGAGAGAAGAGGGAGCTTCTCTCTCTAGAAACTAACCTACATGATGCTATACTACAAACAATTGCTCCCCCTCCCTTTGCTTGGGCTTCAATTCTGCATGAAATACACTCAGAAATAAGCTAGATTTGGGCCTGGGCAGCTCAGAAATCGTCCCCAGCATTTTGCCTTTAAGTGGGTCACGTGCGAGTAACGGCGCGTACGCGCCATGTACGCGTGCGCGTCGCTTGGCCATTTTTCTCATCCATGCGTACGCGCCATGTACGCTGACGGTCAGATTTTCTATCGGTAAAGAAATTAACAAAAATATAATCGCGTTGTAAGTACAGCTTCTAAACCAACAGAAAATCCTTTCGTACAAACGTTTTTGGTTGTCACAAGTAACAAACCCAATA
Source organism: Arachis ipaensis (assembly GCF_000816755.2). Classification (NCBI taxonomy): domain Eukaryota; kingdom Viridiplantae; phylum Streptophyta; class Magnoliopsida; order Fabales; family Fabaceae; genus Arachis; species Arachis ipaensis. Next base: position 83,604,593 of record NC_029792.2, on the reverse strand, counting down.
AAATTTATAAACCGAAGTATTCAAACCTCGGGTCGTCTTCTCAAGGAACTGCAGGGAGGTGTTCTTATTATTAGTTATGAAAAACAGTGTTTTTGGGTTTTAAAAGGTTTGAACAAGGGAAATAAATTGCAGGGATTAATAAGTTAATAACCGATAAAACTCTTGGCAAGGTATGAAAATTTGAAAGTCATATCCTAGTTATCCTTATCGATGGTGATGAGAATTGAGTTTTAATCCCACTTAGTTAACTTTTACTAAAGCAAAGGAAAGTCAAGTGGACTAATTAGTTTGATCCTCAAGTCCTAGCCTACTCCTAAGAAAGGACTAGAGCTATCGGAATTCAATTCAATTAGCAAAAATAACAATTATCAATTACGATGAGTTTGATAACTCAAGAGTCTCTAATTAATCAATTAAAGCCAAGAATATAAAAAGCTAAATAAGAATCATAAATCTGAAATACCTCAATTTATATTAAATAAAGAAGATCCTAACATGAATGGTTCATAAGCCAATTTGGCAACATAAGTAATTAACAAATAAAAGCATTAAAGTATCTGAAAGTAAAAGAGAAATATAAAGTAAAAGGAATATTGAACCTGAGAGGAAGTTGAAATCCTAAATCCTTTAAGAGGAATCCTAATCCTAAAACCTAAGAGAGAGGAGAGAACCTCTCTCTCTAAAAACTACATCTAAATTATAAAAAGTGAATAATGGAAGACATCTTTTTGAATGGATGCAATTTCCCCACTTTATAGCCTCTAATCTATGTTTTCTGGACTTGGATCTGGGCCAAAAGGGTTTCAGAAATCGCTGGAGGCATTTTCTGCAGATTCTGCTGCGTGGCGTCTGTCACGCGTTCGCGTAGGTCACGCGTTCGCGTCATCTGGGAGTTTTCCTTGTCACGCGTTCGCTTCGGTCATGCGTACGCGTCATTTGCGTTCTGCTCAATGCGCGCGTCCGCGTCAGTCATGCATTCGCGTCGATGCCTTTTCGCGCTAGGCACGCGGCTGCGTCGTCCATGCATTCACGTCGCTGCCTTTTTCTTCAAAACTCCATTTTTGTACTTTCCTTCCATTTTTGTATGTTTTCTTTCTGTCCTCTAAGCCATTCCTGCCTTAGGAGATCTGAAAATACTTAACACACAATTCACGGCATCGAATGGTAATAAAGGGTAATTAAAAATAAATATTTTTAAAGCATAGGAAACATGTTTTTCACATATATCACATAATAAGGAAGGGAAAGTAAAACCATACAATTTATATGAATAAGTGGGTGAAGGATTGAATAAATCACTTAAATTGAGCACAAAATATATCATAAAATATGGGTTTATCAACCTCCCCACACTTAAACAATAGCATGTCCTCATGCTAAATCCAAGAGAAAGGGTAAAGTTAGAATGGTGGAATCTCATGCAATGCATTTTATTCTAAATGCTAGCTACCTAAATGAGTCATGCAATTCTAGTTATTATTCACTTGTATATAAAGCTTACATGTAGTTAAATTAATTCATATCCTCAAGGAATCATATATGCATAGCCAAACCCTAGATAATGTTAAAGCACTTTTACAATTGAGATGGGTAAAAGTATTTCACAAACTTACAAGACAATTAACAATTAAGCAGAGATATATGGTGATGAGCTATTGAACTCTCACTGGATTTTGTATTTACTCTCTAGTCACTCAGTGTTTATTGGGTTAATCACTCTATTCTTCTTTCTATCCTTGCTTTCTAAAATTTTGTTCTTCATCTAACCAATCAACAACTATGGAATACAGACATACAAAAATCATGAGGTCTTTTTCAAGGTTGTAATGGGGCTAAGGTAAAGGTAAGGGTATATGTATAAGGCTAAGTGAGCTAACAAAGTGAATCCTTGATTAGTCTAAGATTTCACCTAACATACATACTTCATATAATTTAAAGTTCCTTTATTTATTGACCCAAATTTTCTCACTTTGTATTGCAAGCTCATGCATTAAATTTAATTTTGAAATTTTGTCCCATGTTCATTGATTCTTTTTATTTTGCATTTGGGGAATTTTTGTATCCCCTTATTTAAATACTGAAAATATTTTTTTTATACACATGGTAATTTAATTATTTTGATTTCACATGAGAATGCTTCCCAAATTTCTGAAATAACTTATTCATTTTAAATCCCTACTTTGTTTCTATCATCCCATGTTCCTATAAAATTTCCCACACTTAAATTGTACACAATATCTATCTTAAGCTAACCAAGGATTCAACTTGGGATTTTTATTTTGTTTTTCTGCTTAAGGATAGTAATGTGGTTATAGAACAAGAGGGGATTAAAAAGCTCAAGGGGGCTAACAAGGGTGATGTAAAAGGTAGGTTAAATTGGGATAGGTGAGGAAAAATTCAAACGATGGCCTCAATCATCTCTTGGTATGTATCTATATTCTATATTAGACATATAGATTAAAACAAAGTAAAGAACACCAGAATGAAAAAGAAGGGCAAAACACACAGGAATGAAATTTATGGTTTGAATGTAACCATATAATTAAGCTCAAAACTCACAGGCTGTGTGTTCTCCAGCTCAAAAATCATATATCAGTTATACATGTCATGCAAGTGGAAATCAAGAGTTTCCATTCAACTCAATGTAAATTTTAGGGTGGCCCTTAAAATCTTAGTGTTCCTCCTTGAAGAAATGTTGTTAACTAACTAACATGTAATGCTATCTATACAAGGTGTGTGGATTGTTTTAATTTACTAAAGTTTCTAGTTTACTCCTTTTTATTTTCAATTAAACCAAACTATTATATGCTAAAAGGGTAAACTATACTAATTAATTCACGTATTCTATAACTAATAAGTTTGGAATTACAAACTAAACTAAATGTCTAAGATATAAACTAAAGTGCAAAATGCAGAAATAAAGTAAAAATATAGCAAAAGAACAATGTGTAAGTACTGAAAAATAAAAATAAAGAAAAATAAACAAAATAAGATAGAAGAGTCTGTAGTGGTTCACCAAAAAAATAAGCCAGAGATGGCGACCTCCCCACACTTAAAATATAGCATCGTCCTCGATGCTCACTCAAGCTGGGTGTGAAGAAGTGTCATCACCGGAAGGATGTGCTGCTGGTGTCTCTGTGGTAGGCTGAATATCTGCAGGCTGGATAAGTGTAGGAGGATCTGTCTGCTGCAGTGGAGGCGCTGACTTTAGAGGAATCTCCGGTTCTGCGGCCTGGATCTGGTGTGGCTCCTCATGATGTGGCGCAGCCTGCTCTGGTCCTGCCTGCTCAGCCTGGGCATGTGTCTCCTCCTCATGATCGCTTGCCTCTGCCTCAGATGTATCAGAAGGGGTGTCAGGCTTGGAGGGGATGTCGCTGCCGGATCGGATCATCAAATTAAGGTGCTCATAGCGCCGCTTGTTGCGACGCTCCATACGATCCAGGCGGGCGAAGAGGCGGTGCACCAAATGATAGATGGGCTCAGGAGCAGGTGGATGTGTAGTGGATGAGGCTGGTGCAGCAGTGGATGCAGAAGGGGTAGCTGAAGGTGTGGCTGCCTCATCAGAAGCGGTGAGGAATGGGGGTCTGTAGCCTAAAGCCTGAAACTTCCTGCTGTGAGGAATGATCTTCTTGCAATCTGCAGCAGTCGGCTTCACATCGGCCAGCTCCCAAGGCACGTCAGCTCGACGGCCTAGCTGGGTAATCAGATAAGGTAAAGGAAGGGTGCCTCTGACATGGACCCTGGCCATGTAATGCCTGATGAAACGTGGAAGATACAGGTCCTTACCCTCCATCACACACCAGATGAGGGTGATCATAGGAGCGGGCAGCTCTGTCTCATGAGTGCTCGGCATCACATAGTTGCTCAGAATCTGGTGCCAGAGCTGAGCCTCATCATTCAGATATATCATCTTGATTCCCTTAGACATCACTGTGTTCTTCCCCATGACCCATGGGACAATAGAATCAAGGGCTATTCTCTACTTGACAGCATCCCAGTCAAATCTCATAAATCTCATATCCTCTTCAGCCTTTTGGTAACCGTCAGGCTGATCAGACTTAGGCTGAAGGTGGAGGATGTCCTCAATAGCTTCCTCAGTGACCAAAATCTATTTCCGTCTGAGGTGCACTGCATCCAGGGAAGTCTTAAAATAGTTACAGTAAAATTCTCTGATCCAGGAAGCATTGACCTCTGTCAAGCTTCTTTCCAAGAAGAACCAGCCTCTCTGTTTTATCTGTTCGGAGGTGTACTGCTGTAGTTCTTCTAGAATTTTTAGAGTTCTTTCTAGGTACAGGTTCCTAGAAGTGGCAAACACTGGATACTTTAGCTCACAGTATCTGTTTGCAAATTTAACTGGATCTGTGGCAGTGAGGAGCTGGTCAGCCTTCTTCTGTGGGGTAAAGTGTTTTTCCCGCCAGGAGTCGTCATGCAAAATGTCGAGGATGGACATAGAGGATTCGCCTCTTTTCCTTTTGCCAGTGGTTACTTTGCCTTTTCCTTTGCGTTGAGGGTCAGACATCCTGAAAAGCAGTAATTCTAGGATATAATTGAAGAAAAAAAGCAAGAAAACAAGTGGGCAAATAGAATAATAGCAATATAAGCACAGAGTGGTAAAAGAGCAGTAGAATTATGAAATGAGTTAAATATATGTGCATTTTGGACTGTATTTGAGTAAAAAACTGAGATGAAAAATCACAATCCAAAATATATTATAAGTAGAATACATGTTAATTAGGAAAAACAATAATCATGCCTTGAGTTAGAAAGATAAAGTAGTTAGTTAAAAACCGGAAAGAGAAGTTTGAAAGTTAGATTGGTTAGGATTGAAAAAGGAGGAGTTAAAGTAAGTGGCATGAGAATGGTTTCTTAGTTAACAAGATTCGCACAAACTTGAAGAATAGGCAACTCATATTCAGGCAAGGATTACAAGTTATTGATGATAATTTAGATAGATACGAGAGTAGCAAAAAGTAGAATGAGATCATCAATAATGCAATTTACTAGCCAAAGAATCAAAAAGGAATAAGAATTCTATCCCGTGCATTCATGAATTTGTTTGGTTATAGCTAAGTAATGCAAAATTCAAAATTGCCAAAACCAATACATGAAAAAAATTGAAACAATTCGCAGAAAATTGGGCAGCATTCCGGCTAAAATTGGATGTTCCCGGGTAATAAACAGCATGAAAAACAGTTCATATGAGATTAAAAAGCGCTGCAAAGAGTCACAAATAATAGGGGTAGTAAAGAATAGTCTAACAGCAGCGTGAAACATTAAAGAACAGCATATGAACAGTATTAACATCACCGCCAGATCAAAATTGCAGAATAGGTAAAAAAAGTAATAAGAACGACGCAATTATCAGGCCTAAATCCACTAACCACATCCTAGCTACCTAACCACCTAAAATCCACTACAAACATGCATCTCTAACTATCCTAAATTGAACAGAATCTGAAAATATGCAACTAACTACGGAAGATAGAGAAATCGGTGTTCAACGGAACCTGGTGTTTGTACGAACAGAGGTATTGATCAGAGAGATGGTAGGAGTGTGGTGGTGGTGTTGCTGACGCGACGGCGATGGGGGTGGTGGTGGGGCGGCGGTCAAAGGTGGCGGCTTAGGGTTGTTGGGTTAGGTTTAAGGAAGGAGTGAGGGAGGAGATTTGGTCGAAGGTGGTAGTGGTGGGAGGCGGCACTGTGGTGGCGGTTTGGTGGTTGGGGGCTTCGGGTAGGGGCGAGGGTGTTGGCGGCGGTTCTGGGTGGTTGGGGGTGGTGGTGGTTGGGTGGCAGAGGAGGGAGGGGGTTGCAGAGAAGAGAAGAAGAAGGGGGGGGTATGGGGGCGCGACGGGTAGGGTTTCGCGTGGGTAAGGGGGTTAGTATTTTTGAATCCACGCGAACGTGTGGAGTACGCGATCGCGTGGGTTGGGTAAAAGATGGGTGACGCGGACGCGTGAGGCACGCGACCGCGTCGCTGTAAATTATGCTAGACGCACACTTCCAGCATCGTTTCAGCGCAACTCTCAGTTTCCATTTAGGGGGCCATAATATCCACGCGACGCGGATGCGTCGCTCACGCTTTCGCGTGGGATGAGTGTTTTGCAAATGACGCGTTCGCGTCAGGGACGCGAACGCGTGGGCCGTTTTGTGCTAAACGCACACCAGCCGCACGATTCCTGCCCAGCTTTCTGGGCGTTGGATCTTTATGCCGATTTCCTTCTCACGCCCATGCGTGGCCTACGTGCTTGCGTGGGGTGAACCATATTTTTTTTCAATTATGCAATTATGCAGTATGCAATGCTAATGTAAATGCTACGAATAATATCCAGGTTCAATGAAAATAATATAATTTAAAAAAACAAAACGAAATAAAATTGAAACAGGAATGATCATACCATGGTGGGTTGTCTCCCACCTAGCACTTTTAGTTAAAGTCCTTAAGTTGGACATTTGATGAGCTTCCTGTTATGGTGGCTTATGCTTAAATTCATCTAGAAATCTCCACCAATGTTTGGAATTCCAACAACCTCCGGGGTCTCAAACAAGGCACGTAAAGCCTTTGAGCAGCTTCAAACAGATTCTTAGGCTCCTGGGGTGTTGAATGTCAGAACAGATTTCAGGATCCCAAACTTTGCTTTTAAATCCGCCCTTGTCTTGATCTATATTCTTCCATCCGGGCGGTTTAGAAATTGTATTCTCACCAAGATGACCAAACGCCTTCCGAGACCCATTCAATTGAACTTGATACCAATCCGTGCACTTCGAATTGAAGCGTGGAACCTTATTGAATCTTGCACACCAGCTCTGAGTACGAGCCATTTCCCTCTTACTCTTAAAGCCGCAGAGAGCTCTAAGCTGGCCATCTGTTTCAAGCAAACCATATTCGAGTGGAAAAGTAAAGATAAAGGTTAAGGATTGTACCCACTTGAAGCTTGTATTAGGTGGTAATGGCCTTGGGATAGGTGTTTCCAGTGGTTCTGTAAGCTCTACTCCCTTGTATTCTTCTGTGAATTCCTCCACTTCTTTGCAATATTTTTCAACTGCAACTTCGTCTTGATCAAAGTCTTCTATGTCTTCCTCGTCACTCAAATCATAAGTTGGAGGTTGAGAGAAATCTACCTCGACATCATCTTCGTATTCACTTGGATGAGGTTCTTCAGGTTCAAGGAGTTCAGTTGCGGATGCAAGTTCGTGACTAGGGGAGCTTGATTCATGATCATCACTGCCTATGGAATCAACTTCTTGGTCTGTTCCGTCCAATTTTTCACAAGGTATATGCCTTGGAGGTTGTACACTATCCTCCTTGGCATCAAATTCGAACTTCTCGGCGGAATCCTTTACAGTTTTCGATTCTCATGGAGGTTCAGCATCTCCTAAATCTTCTACCACTTCTTCCTCTACAACTATTATGGCTTCCTCCACTTGTTCCAATACAAAGCCATGCTCCTCATTGTCCACCGAAGTTTCTAATGTCTCCTTCATGCTACGCTCTTCTTTTGATTCTCCACATGTAGCCTTGGGAGTACTTTGAGTGCTCAGATGTTGGAAAGCTATTATATTTACTACCTCGGTTAAGGCAGTAGTGAGTTCCAGTACGTCCCTTTTGCATCTTTGCTTGCCCTTGAAGAAGAACACGAAGGGTGTCATCCATTGGAGATTGGGGTGGATATGAGGGTTCATTGGTTGGGAGAGAGGGTTCATAATAAGAATGTGGTGGTTCTTAGGAGTAATTGGACTGGAGTCGGGGTGGATATGGATTAGGGTTGTAGGGAGGTGTTTGGTTGTAGGGAGCTTGTGAGTGTGGTGGTTCAAAGCTATGTTGAGAGGGTGGTTAAATAGCACAGGGTGGGACTTGTTGGTAACTACAAAGGGATCCACCGTATCTATTGCCTTGGCATGCATTGTAGAATGGTCATCGTCTGTGATACTGTGGAGGGTGTTGTCGCCTAAAGGGTTGATCAAGTCCTCGTGGCTCCATCCATCTATGGCTATTTTGACCTTGATGCATGTTCCTGCTATAGCTTTCATTCCCTTCAACAATATTAGAACCAAACTCAAAGCGAGAGGGGTGAGAACTCATGGTAGCTAATAAAAATAAAAAATGAAAACAGAAACAATTAAACAAGCAAAAGAAAATATTTACAATAACCAATAATAAGGCACACGTTTGTAATTCCCCGGCAACGGTGCCATTTTGACGATCGGATTTTCTATCGGTAAAGAAATTCACAAAAATATAATCGCGTTGTAAGTACAGCTTCTAAACCAACAGAAAATCCTTTCGTACAAATGTTTTTGGTTGTCACAAGTAACAAATCCAATAAAATTTATAAACCGAAGTATTCAAACATCGGGTCGTCTTCTCAAGGAGCTGCAGGGAGGTGTTCTTATTATTAGTTATGGAAAATAGTGTTTTTGGGTTTTAAAAGGTTTGAACAAGGGAAATAAATTGCAGGGATTAATAAGTTAATAACTGATAAAACTCTTGGCAAGGTATGAAAATTTGGAAGTCCTATCCTAGTTATCCTTATCGATGGTGATGAGAATTGAGTTTTAATCCCACTTAGTTAACCTTTACTAAAGCAAAGGAAAGTCAAGTGGACTAATTAGTTTGATCCTCAAGTCCTAGCCTACTCCTAAGAAAGGACTAGAGCTATCAGAATTCAATTCAATTAGCAAAAATAACAATTATCAATCACGATGAGTTTGATAACTCAAAAGTCTCCAATTAATCAATTAAAGCCAAGAAAATAAAAAGCTAAATAAGAATCATAAATCTGAAATACCTCAATTTATATTAAATAAAGAAAATCCTAACATGAATGGTTCATAAGCCAATTTGGCAACATAAGTAATTAACAAATAAAAGCATTAAAGTATCTGAAAGTAAAAGAGAAATATAAAGTAAAAGAAATATTGAAAACCTGAGAGGAAGTTGAAATCCTAAATCCTTTAAGAGGAATCCTAATCCTAAAACCTAAGAGAGAGGAGAGAACCTCTCTCTCTCTAAAAACTACATCTAAATTATAAAAAGTGAATAATGGAAAACATCTTTTAGAATGGATGTAATTCCCCCACTTTATAACCTCTAATCTGTGTTTTCTGGACTTGGATCTGGGCCAAAAGGGTTTCAGAAATCACTGGGGGCGTTTTCTGCAGATGCTGGTGCGTGGCGTCTGTCATGCGTTCGCGTAGGTCACGCGTTCGCGTCGATGCCTTTTCGCGCTAGGCACGCGGCTGCGTCGTCCATGCGTTCGCGTCGCTGCCTCTTTCTTCAAAACTCCATTTTTGTGCTTTCCTTCTATTTTTGTATGTTTCCTTTCTGTCCTCTAAGCCATTCCTGTCTTAGGAGATCTGAAAATACTTAACACACAATTCACGACATCGAATGGTAATAAAGGGTAATTAAAAATAAATATTTTTAAAGCATAGGAAACATGTTTTTCACATATATCACATAATAAGGAAGGGAAAGTAAAACCATGCAATTTACATGAATAAGTGGGTGAAGGATTGAATAAATCACTTAAATTGAGCACAAAATATATCATAAAATATGGGTTTATCATACGCATATGCGTCGCCATGCGATGCCACTTCTGCGCGCGCGCGCCTTGTACACTTGCGCACCCATTGAGGTATTCCCAATCTTTGTTTCTTTATGCATTCTCCCCTTTGTATGCTTTTCTCCTCATTTCTTCCATCCGATACTTGCCTTATGAACCTGAAACCACTCAACAAACACATCAAGGCATCGAATGGAATTAAAGTAAACTAAAATCACCATTTTAAGGGCCTAAAAAGCATGTTTTCACATTTAAGCATAATTTAAGGGAGGATTACAAAACCATGCTATTTCATTGAATAAATGTGGAAAAAGGTGATAAAATCCCCTAAAATAAGCACAAGATAAACCACAAAATTGGGACTTATCAAATCTCCCCCACACTTAAACTAAGCATGTCCTCATGCTAAAATCAAGAAAGAAGCAAAGGGGAATTAACATTTATTCAATGAAAACTAACTAATGCAACCTATCTATATGCAATCTATCTACATGAATGCTTCCACTTGGTCAAAACAAGTCAATTTCCAAGAATACATATGCAAGCACAAGGGCTAAGGCAGTAGCAATCAAATCAACCCACAATTGAATTGAATCATTGAAAGATTTTACAAACTTGCAAGAAAAGATAATCAAGGGTGGAAACATGTAATTGAGCGGTCGAACCCTCACCGGATGCGTATCCGCTCTAGGCACTCAAATTGTATAGGGTTGATTCACTCAATTCTCCCCTAATCATGCTTCCCAAAATTTGTTTTTCATCTAACAATCAACAATTACTTTATGCATGCATACAGATATCATGAGGACTTTTCCATAGGTTGTAATGGGGCTAGGGTCAAGGTAGGGTGCATATAGTCAAGTGAGCTTGAAATTTGAATCTTTGATTAACTTAAACTTCCCACCTAACCCATGACAACTGATGAGCGGATAATTTATACACTTTTTAGCATTGTTTTTAGGTAGTTTTTAGTATGATTTAGTTAGTTTTTAGTATATAATTATTAGTTTTTAAATAAAAATTACATTTCTAGACTTTACTATGAGTTTGTGTATTTTTCTATCATTTCAGGTATTTTCTAGCGGAAATTGAGGAACCTGAGCAAAAATCTGATTCAGAGGCTGAAAAAGGACTACAGATGTTGTTGGATTCTGACCTCCCTGCACTCGAAGTAGATTTTCTGGAGCTGCAGAAGCCCAATCAGCGCGCTCTCAATTGCTTTGGAAAGTAGACATTCTGGGCTTTCCAGCAATATATAATAGTTCATACTTTGTTCGAGATTTGATGGCCCAAACTGGCGTTCAAAGTCAGCCCAAGGAATTCTGGCGTAAAACACCCAAACTGGCACCAGAATTGGAGTTAAAACTAGTACCAAAGCTGGCGTTTAACTCCAAGAATAGCCTATGCATGTGAAAGCTTCAATGATCAGCCCAAGCACACACCAAGTGGGCCCCGAAAATGGATTTCTGCATCATTTGCTTATTTCTGTAAACCCTAGGCTACTAGTTCATTATAAATAGGACCTTCTACTATTGTATTTAAAATCTTTGGATCATCTTTTGATCTTTTGATCTTATTTTAGAGAGCTTCATTTCATATTTGGGGAGGCTGGCCATTCGGCCATGCCTAGACCTTGTTCTTATGTATTTTCAACGGTGGAGTTTCTACACATCATAGATTAAGGTGTGGAGCTCTGCTGTTCCTCATGAATCAATGCAATTACTACTGTTTTCTATTCAATTCGAGCTTATTCTTATTCTAAGATATCCATTCGCTCTTCAAGATGATGAATGTGATGATCAACTGACACTCATCACCATTCTCACCTATGAACGCGTGCCTAACAAACACTTCCATTCTACATGAAAACAAGCTTGAATGCATATCTCTTGTATCTCTAATCAATGATTCACATCGTCTCTCCTGACAACAGAGCATCTGAATCTGAGATTAGAATCTTTGTCGTATAGGCTAGAATCAATAGACAGCATTCCTGAGATCCGGAAAGTCTAAACCTTGTCTGTGGTATTCCGAGTAGGATCCGAGAAGGGACGACTGTGAAGGGGCTTCAAACTCACGACTGTGGGGCGCAGTGACAGTGCGCAAAAGGGTAAATGTATTCTATTCCGACACGATCGAGAACCGACAGCTGATTAGCCATGTGGTAGCTGTGCCTGGTATTTTTCATCCGAGACGAGAAATCCGACAGTTGATTAGCCGTACAGCAACCGTAGAGGACCATTTCCACTGAGAGGTTGGACGGTAGCCATTGACAACGGCGATCCCCGAACATACAGCTTGCCATGGAAGGGAGTACGCATGATTGGATGAGGGCAATAGGAAAGCAAAGATTCAGAAGGAACAAAGCATTTTTATACGCTTATCTGAAACTCCTACCAATGAATTACATAAGTATTTCTATCTTTATTTTATGTTTCCTTTGTCTTTTAATTATCAAAACTCATGACCATTTGAATCCGCCTGACTGAGATTTACAAGATGACCATAGCTTGCTTCAAGCCGACAATCTCCGTGGGATCGACCCTTACTCACGTAAGGTATTACTTGGACGACCCAGTGCACTTGCTGGTTAGTTGTGCGGAATTGCAAAAGTGTGATTGTAATTTCGTGCACCAAGTTTTTGGCGCCGTTGCTGAGGATTGTTCGAGTTTGGACAACTGACGGTTCATCTTGTTGCTTAGATTGGATAATTTTATTTTATGTTTAAGCTTTCTTATTTTAATTTTCGGAAAAAAAAATAAAATAATAAATATTTGTTTTCTAAAAATTCATCAAAATTTTTAAGAATGAATTCCATCTTCGAGCTTCATGATGGTATGTTAAAGCTTGGCTGGCTATTAAGCCATGTCTAAATCTTTTGGACCGGAGCTTTAACTTATCATATTCACTGGATTGTTGTATGTAATTGTATGTTAAAGCTTGGCTGGCCATCTGGCCATGTCTAACTCAGTTGGACCGAAGCTTTAGAATAACATTGCATCAGCTTTAGGATTCTTATTTACAATTCTATGCTAAAGCTTGGCTGGCCATTAGCCATGTCTAATTCTTTTGGACTGGAGCTTTAGACTAACATGGCATGAATCCTGGAATTCTTATTAAAAATTTTGAATTTCTTTAACTTATTTTTCCAAAATAATTTTCAAAAAAAATAATAATAAATACAAAAAAAATTTAATAAAATTGTAAAAATAAAAAATAATTTGTGTTTCTTGTTGAGTCTAGTGTCACATTTTAAGTTTGGTGTCTTGCATATTTTTAATTTTCTTGCATTTTTTAAAAATATATGCATTATGTTCTTCATTGATCTTCAAGTTGTTCTTGATGATTTTCTTGGGTCTGATCTTTAAATTCTCTTGTTTTGTGTCTTTTGTTGTTTCTCATGTGCATTATCAATTTGTTAGTGTCTCTAATATAAAAATTTCTAAGTTTGGTGTCTTGCATGTCTTTCTTTTCTTAAAAATTTTAAAAAAAATATGTTGTTGATGTTCATCTAGACATTCAACGTGTTCTTGCATGCATTGTTTATTTGATCTTAGTTTTTCATGATTAGTTTCATTTTGTTGTTGTTCTCTCTCATCATTAAAAATTCAAAAAAAAATTTAAAATTATGTCTTTTCAAGTCAATAATACAGAGAATTGAAGATTCAGAACATACAGCAGAGGAATCACAGAGAAAAAGCTGGGCGTTCAAAACGCCCAGTGAAGAAGGAATTCTAGTGTTTAAACGCCAGCCAGGGTACCTGGCTGGGCATTTAACGCCCAAGGAGGTAGCCAAATGGGCGTTAAACGCCAGAATGGATACCATTCTGGGCATTTAACGCCAGGACAACACAAGGGAGGTAAGTTAGTTTTTAATTCAAATCTTCATAATTTTTCAAAATCAAATCTTTTTCAAATCATATCTTTTTCAATCATATCTTTTTCAAAATCAAATCTTTTTCCATTTTTCTTTCACTATTTTCAAAAATCCTTGCTACCAACTAATAATTTAATTCAAAAATTTCAAGTTTGTTACTTCCTTGTTAAGAAAGGTTCAATATTTGAATTTTAGAATCATATCTTTTAAATTTCTTGTTAGCCAAGTCATTAATTTTAAAAAAAATTTAAAATCTTTTTAAATTTTTTTTCAATCATATCTTCTCAATCATATCTTCTCAATCACATCTTCTTCAAAATAAATTTCAATCATATCTTTTTTATTACTAATTTCAAAATCTTCTTCAAAATCACTTAACCACTTTCTCACTTTTAATTTTCGAAAAACCATCAACCACTTTTTCAAAATTCTTTTTAATTATTTTAAAATTTTTAGTTTTATTTAAAAATTTGTTTTCGAAAAATTTTCCCCCCCTTCTCACCTCCTTCTATTTAAGGACTAACACTCCTCCTCAATTAGCAATTCGGACTCTCTCTCTTTCTTCATATGTTTGAATTCTTATCTAATTACCTCATCCCTCTATTCCTGTATTCTTCTAACACCTCAAGGAATCTCTATACTGTGACATAGAGAATTTCATACTTTCTTGTTCTCTTCTCTTTCATATGAGCAGGAACAAGGACAAAGGCATTCTTGTTGAAGCTGATCCTGAACCTGAAAGGACCTTGAAGAGGAAGCTAAGAGAAGCTAAAGCACAACTCTTTGGAGAGGACCTAACAAAAATTTTCGAAAAAGAAAAAGACAAGGCAGCCGAAAATAACAACAATGCCAACAATGCAAGGAAGGTTCTTGGTGACTTTACAGCACCTACTCCCGACTTCTATGGGAGAAGCATCTCTATTCCTGCCATTGGAGCAAACAACTTTGAGCTTAAGCCTCAATTAGTCTCTCTGATGCAACAGAATTGCAAGTTTCATGGACTTCTATTAGAAGATCCTCATCAGTTTTTGGCTGAATTTTTGCAAATCTGTGACACTGTTAAGACCAATGGATTTGATCTCGAGGTCTACAGAATTATGCTTTTCCCTTTTGCTGTAAGAGACAGAGCTAGTATATGGTTAAACTCACAACCTAAAGACAGCCTGAACTCTTGGGAAAAGCTAGTCAATGCCTTCTTAGCTGAATTCTTTCCACCTCAAAAGATGAGTAAGCTTAGAGTGGAAGTTCAAACCTTCAAGCAGAAGAAAGGTGAATCCCTCTATGAAGCTTGGGAAAGATACAAGCAATTAATCAAAAGGTGTCCTTCTGACATGCTTTCAGAATGGAGCATCATAGGTATCTTCTATGAAGGTCTGTCTGAGTTATCCAAGATGTCATTGGACCATTCTGCAGACAAATCTATTCATCTGAAGAAAACGCCTGTAGAAGCCCAGGAACTCATTGAAATAGTTGCAAATAACCAGTTCATGTACACTTCTAAAAGAAATTCTGTGAACAATGGGACAACTCAGAAGAAAGGAGTTCTTGAGATTGATACTCTGAATGTCATATTGGCTCAGAACAAATTATTGACTCAGTAAGTCAATATGATTTCTCAGAATCTGACTAGATTGCAAGCTGCATCCAGCAGTAATAAAGAAGCATCTTTTGAAGAAGAAACTTATGATCCTGAGAACCCTGCAATGGAAGAGGTGAATTACATGGGAGAATCCTATGGAAACACCTATAATCCTTCATGGAAAAATTATCCAAATCTCTCATGGAAGGACTAACAGAAGCCTCAACAAGGCTTCAACAACAATAATGGTGGAAGAAATAGGTTTAGCAATAGCAAACCTTTTCCATCATCTTCTCAGCAGCAAATAGAGAACTCTGAGCAGAGTCGTTCTGGCTTAGCAACCATAGTCTCTGATCTATCTAAGACCACACTAAATTTCATGAATGAAACAAGATCCACCATTAGAAATTTGGAGGCACAAGTGGGTCAGTTGAGTAAGAGAATTACTGAAACTCCTCCTAGCACTCTCCCAAGCAATACAGAAGAAAATCCCAAGAGAGAGTGCAAGGCTATAACCATGACTAACATGGCCGAACCTGGAGAGAGTAAGGAGGACGTGATTCCAGTGAGAAAAACCTCATGGGATGTCCTCTGAACGAAAAGAAGTTCTCCTTTGAGGAACCAAGGGAATCTGAGGCTCATACAGAGACCATAAAGATTCCATTGAACCTACTTCTGCCATTCATGAGCTCTGGTGAGTGTTCTTCCTCTGAAGAGGATGAAGATATTAATGAAGAGCAAGTTGCTAAGTACCTGGGAGCAATCATGAAGCTGAATGCCAAGTTAATTGGTAATGAGACTCGGGAGGATGAACCCCCCTTGCTCACCAATGAACTGAATGACTTGATTAGGCAGACATTACCTCAGAAGAAACTGGATCCCGAAAAATTCTTAATACCTTGTACCATAGGCACCATGACCTTTGAGAAGGCTTTGTGTGACCTAGGGTCAAGTATAAACCTCATGCCCCTCTCTGTAATAGAGAAACTAGGGATCCTTGAGGTGCAAGCTGTAAGAATCTCACTAGAGATGGCAGACAAATCCATAAAACAGGCTTATCGACTTGTAGAGGATCTTTTAGTGAAGGTTGAGGGCCTTTACATCCTTGCTGACTTCATAATCCTGGACACTGGAAAGAATAAGGATGAATCCATCATCCTTGGCAGACCCTTCCTAGCCACAGCAAAAGTTGTGATTGATGTTGACAGAGGAGAGTTGGTCCTTCAAGTGAATGAGGACTACCTTGTGTTTAAAGCTAAAGAATCTCCTTCTGTACACATGGAGAAGAAGCATGACAAGCTTCTCTCAATGCAGAGTCAAACAGAGCCCCACATTCAAACTCTAAGTTTGGTGTTGGGAGGCCATCATCATGCTCTGAGTATCTGTGAGGCTCCATAAGAGCCCACTATCAAGCTATTGACATTAAAGAAGCACTTGTTGGGAGGCAACCCAATTTTTACTTAAATATGTTAAATTTCTATTTTCCATTGTTATTTTATGTTTTCTTTAGGATGATGATCATGTGGAGTCACAAAAACAAAAGCTAAAATCAAAAACAGCATTGAAAATGGCACACCCTGGAGGATGAGCTTACTGGCGTTTAAACGCCAGTAAGGGTAGCAGAATGGGCGTTAAACGCCCAGTCTGGCACCATTCTGGGTGTTTAACGCCAGAAAAGGGCACCAGACTGGCGTTTAAACGCCAGAAAGGGAAAAAAAGTTGGCGTTTAACGCCAGAAAGGGAAGAAAAGCTGGTGTTAAACGCCAAAAATGGGCAGCAACCTGGCGTTTAACGCCAGGATTGGCACTCAAAGGGGAGTTTACACGCCAAAATAGTGCAGGAATGAGAAATCTTTGACACCTCAAGATCTGTGGACCCCACAGGATCCCCACCTATCTCAACTCTCTCTCTCTCTTCTTCACACCTTCCCATAACACCCGTCCCCAAATACCCCTCACCAATCACCTCCATTTATCTTTCCTATCACCTCTTCACCAATCACCTCCACCCACTCTTTCACAAAAACCCCACCCACCTCACAATTCAAATTCAAATCCTTTCCCTCTCAAACCCAACCCCTAATACACAAACCCTACCCCTCTTTCCACTCCTATATAAACCCATCATCCCTCCTTCATTTTCACACATCATAAACACTTCTTCCCCCCCATTGGCTGAACCACTCACACCTCTCCATCTCCTCCATTTTCTTCTTCTTCTACTCCCTTCTTTCTTCTTTTGCTCAAGGACGAGCAAACCTTCTAAGTTTGGTATGGTAAAAGCGTTGCTTTTTATTTTTCCATAACCATTTATGGCACCTAAGGCCGGAGAAACCTCTAGAAAGAGGAAAAGGAAGGCAAAAGTTTCCACCTCTGAGTCATGGGAGATGGAGAGATTCATCTCAAAGGTTCATCAAGACAACTTCTATGAAGTTGTGGCCAAGAAGAAGGTGATCCCTGAGGTCCCTTTCATGCTCAAAAGGAATGAGTATCCGGAGATCTGATATGAGATTCGAAAAAGAGGTTGGGAAGTTCTCACCAACCCCATTCAACAAGTCGGAATCTTAATGGTTCAAGAGTTCTATGCTAATGCATGAGTCACCAAACACCATGATCAAAGTGTGAACTCGAACCCAAAGAATTAGCTTACAATGGTTCGGAGGAAATACTTAGATTTCAGTCTGGAAAATGTAAGGTTAGCATTCAACTTACCAATGATGCAAGGAGATGCACGCCCCTACACTAAAAGGGTCGACTTTGATCAAAGGTTGGACCAAGTCCTCATGGACATATGTGTGGAAGGAGCTCAGTGGAAACGAGACTCCAAAGGCAAGCTGGTTCAATTGAGAAGGCATGACCTTAAACCCGTGGCTAGAGGATGGTTAGAATTCATCCAACGCTCCATCATTCTTACTAGCAACCGATCCGAAGTGACTATAGATCGGGCTATCATGATCCAGAGCATCATGATTGGAGAGGAAGTAGAAGTTCATGAGGTCATATCTCTAGAACTCTACAAAGTGGCTGACAAAACCTCCACTTTGGCAAGGTTAGCCTTCCCTCACCTCATCTGTCACCTATGCAATTTAGCTGGAGTTGTCATAGGAGAAGACACCCTCATTGAAAAGGACAAGCCCATCACTAAAAAGAGGATGGAGAAAATAAGAGAGCCCACTTATGGACCTCAACAAGAGCATGAGGAAGTCCCTCATCAAGAAATCCCTGAGATGCCTCAAGGGATGCATTTTTCTCCACACAACTATTGGGAGCAACTCAACACCTCGTTGGGAGATTTGAGTTCCAATATGGAGCAACTAAAGATGGAGCACCAAGAGCACTCCATTATTCTCCATGAAATTAGAGAGGATCAAATAGCCATGAGCAACGAGCAACAAAGGCAAGGAAGAGACATAGAGGAGCTCAAGCGTTCCATTGGATCTTCAAGAGGAAGAACTAGCCGCCATCACTAAGGTGGACCCGTTCTTTGATTCCCTTGTTCTTATCTTTCTATTTTTTTTATGCTTTATGTGCTATCTATGTTGGCATCTTCATTACATGATCATTAATGTCTAGTGCCTATACTTTAAAGTTATGAATGACCTATGAATCCTTCACCTCTCTTAAATGAAAAAAATGTTTTCTAAAAAAGAAAAAGAAGTACATGAATTTCAAATTTTAAAATAGTTTAATTATTTTGATGTGGTGGCAATACTTTTTATTTTCTGAATGAATGCTTGAACAGTGCATATTTTTTATAGTGAAGTTTATGAATGTTAAATTTGTTGGCTCTTGAAAGAATAATGTAAAAGGAGAAATGTTATTGATAATCTGAAAAATCATAAAATTGAATCTTGAAGCAAGAAAAAGCAGTGAATAGAAAAAAAATTTTATATGCGAAAAAAAAAGAAGAGAGAAAAAGAAAAAGAAAAAGTAAGCAGAAAAAGCCAATAACCATTTGAACCAAAAGGCAAGGGTAAAAAGGATCCAAGGCTTTGAGCAATAACGGATAGGAGGGCCTAAAGGAATAAAATCCTGGCCTAAGCGGCTAAACCAAGCTGTCCCTAACCATGTACTTGTGGTGTGAAGGTGTCAAGCACAAGGGCTAAGGCAATAGCAATCAAATCAACCCACAATTGAATTGAATCATTGAAAGATTTTACAAACTTGCAAGAAAAGATAATCATGGGTGCAAACATGTAATTGAGCGGTCGAACCCTCACCGGATGCGTATCCGCTCTAGGCACTCAAATTGTATAGGGTTGATTCACTCAATTCTCCCCTAATCATGCTTTCCAAAATTTGTTTTTCATCTAACAATCAACAATTACTTTATGCATGCATACAGATATCATGAGGACTTTCCCATAGGATGTAATGGGGCTAGGGTCAAGGTAGGGTGCATATAGTCAAGTGAGCTTGAAATTTGAATCTTTGATTAACTTAAACTTCTCACCTAACCTATGACAACTGATGAGCGGATAATTTATACGCTTTTTAGCATTGTTTTTAGGTAGTTTTTAGTATGATTTAGTTAGTTTTTAGTATATAATTATTATTTTTTAAATAAAAATCATATTTCTAGATTTTACTATGAGTTTGTGTGTTTTTCTATGATTTTAGGTATTTTCTGGCTTAAATTTAGGAACCTGAGCAAAAATCTGATTCAGAGGCTGAAAAAGAACTGCAGATGCTGTTGGATTCTAACCTCCCTGCACTCGAAGTGAATTTTCTAGAGCTGCAGAAACCCAATCGGCGCGCTCTTAATTGTGTTGGAAAGTAGACATCCTGGGCTTTCTAGAAATATATAATAGTCCATACTTTACTTGAGATTTGATGGCCCAAACTGGCGTTCAAAGTCAGCCCAAGGAATTCTGACGTAAAACGCCCAAACTGGCACCAGAATTAGAGTTAAACGCCCAAACTGGCACCAAAGCTGGCGTTTAACTCCAAGAATAGCCTATGCACGTGAAAGCTTCAATGCTCAGCCCAAGCACACACCAAGTGGGCCCCATAAGTGGATTTTTGCATCATTTGCTTATTTCTGTAAACCCTAGGCTACTAGTTCATTATAAATAGGACATTCTACTATTGTATTTGAAATCTTTGGATCATCTTTTGATCTTTTGATCATCTTTTAGAGAGCTTCATTTCATATTTGGGAAGGCTGGCCATTCGGCCATGTCTAGACCTTGTTCTTATGTATTTTCAACGGTGGAGTTTCTACACATCATAGATTAAGGTGTGGAGCTCTGCTGTTCCTCATGAATCAATGCAATTACTACTGTTTTCTATTCAATTCGAGCTTATTCTTGTTCTAAGATATCCATTCGCCCTTCAACATGATGAATGTGATGATCAACTGACACTCATCACCATTCTCACCTATGAACGCGTGCCTGACAAACACTTCCATTCTACATGAAAACAAGCTTGAATGCATATCTCTTAGATCTCTATTCAATGATTCACATTGTCTTTCCTGACAACAGAGCATCTGAATCTGAGATTAGAATCTTTGTGGTATAGGCTAGAAGCAATAGACAGCATTCCTGAGATCCGAAAAGTCTAAACCTTGTCTGTGATATTCCGAGTAGGATCCGGGATGGGACGACTGTGAAGGAGCTTCAAACTCACGACTGTGGGGCGCAGTTACAGTGCGCAAAAGGGTAAATGTATCCTATTCCGACACGATCAAGAACCGATAGCTGATTAGCCATGCGGTAGCTGTGCCTGGTATTTTTCATCCGAGACGAGAAATTTAACAGTTGATTAGCCATACAGCAAGCGTAGAGGACCATTTTCACTAAGAAGACAGATGGTAGCCATTGACAATGGTGATCTCCGAACATACAGCTTGCCATGGAAAGGAGTACGCATGATTGGATGAAGGAAATAGGAAAGCAGAGATTCAGAAGGAACAAAGCATCTTCATACGCTTATCTGAAACTCCTACCAATGAATTACATAAGTACTTCTATCTTTATTTTATGTTTCCTTTGTCTTTTAATTATTAAAACTCATGACCATTTGAATCCGCTTGACTGAGATTTACAAGATGACCATAGCTTGCTTCAAGCCGACAATCTCCGTGGGATCGACCCTTACTCACGTAAGGTATTACTTGGACGATCCAGTGCACTTGCTGGTTAGTTGTGCAGAATTGCAAAAGTGTGATTGTAATTTCGTGCTCCAACAACCTATACAATTCTAAACAAACCTAGCTATCCATTCTTCACTTTTTCACACACTCATGCATTCTCTTTTGTTCACCACACATATGCATTGATTATTATTGAACTTCACCTTGTGGCATTTTTGTCCCTTTTTTATTGCAATTTATTTATTTATTTATTTATTTACTAAAATATATACATGAACATCAATGCATATGGTTTACACATGATTAATACATGAGTGTGTACCCAATTCCCAAGATTCTCAATACAAATACAAAATATACTTTTATCTCTATCCAATGTTCCCAACTCTCCCAAATCAAATGATAAACACTCCCACTAGCCTAAGCTAATCAAAGATTCAAACAGGGGACATTTATTAATTTTCACTTAGGCTTGTAATGTGCTTCAATTAAGAATAAGTGGGTTAAGCATAGGCTCAAATTGGCTAACAATGAAAGATAAAAGGTAGGCTATTTGGGTAGTGAGCTATTTGAACAATGGCCTCAATCATATAAATACATGTATACATAAAGTAATGGACATAAAGAATCAAACAAATCAAAGATTACAATCATAGGAATAGAATAATGCACACAAGAATGAAGATAAGTGGTTATATATGATGCAACCACACAATTAGGCTCAAAACTCACATGCTTGTGTTCTTAGCTCAAAAATCATGTTCCACAATATGTATAATTCACGCAAGTTTTAAAAAAATTTTCAATCAATTGGGGGTGGTGACGAATGGATTTTTGACGGTTTAGAATTTCACAAATGAAATCTCGTTGAAGTATAGTCTCTAAACCAACAATAATCCTTTCATGCAAAAATTTGTTTGTCACAAGTACAAACCCCTAAAATCTATAAACCGAAGTATTTAAACCTCGGGTCGTCTCTCAAAGGACTTGTAGGGTAGTGTTCTTGTTATTGGTTATGGACTTGTTTATTTTGGGGTTTTGGATGAGGAATGTGAATAGTAAATGGTAGGAAAACTTTATTCACAAAGATCGGTCGAATGACCTCCCCACACTTGAAGATTGCACCGTCCTCGGTGCATGCAAAGAAGAGCAAGGTGGATGGGTTGCCACAATTGATGAGCTTCTTCGAAAGGTTGTGCGGATGACTTGTTCGTTTCCCCATTTAAAAGCTTTTTCGTTTCCTCCTTTCTTGGTGGCCAGCCTAAAAGGAGAGAAAAAGAAAGAAAATTAAGCCTACAAAAAAGATATCAAAGTAAATAGAACATAGGCGGGGGCTAATGCCAAATAAGAGTATGATTCTCTATTACATGGTAGCTACAACATGTGAGTGAGAAATCAATATAAGCAAAAGGCATATCAACTGATACGTGATGCAAGAGTAAAGTTAAAGCATGGCGAGTATATTGAGCATCAAGATCAAATAAGAATTGACACAAACAAGATTAGTGATACGCATGAAAGCATTTGATTCTATCCTAACTCAATGATAAAGCGGTACAAGAAAAAAACAAAGGGTAATGAATTAGGAAGGACTAAAGCACTAATCTTGTGTGTTGACAAATATTACAATTAATGTAACAAGTCATGAAGCACAAAAACAAATGCAAGAAATTCTCAACAGTTGAGTGAGAGAATTCAACACCATTATTAAAATGAGAAATTTAGAAAAGAAAATGAGAACAAATAGAATTAAAATGCAAAGAATAAAAGTATGCAAATGTAATAGACAATTTTTTTATTTTTAATTTTTTTTTAGTATTTTATTTATTTATTTATTTATTTATTATTATATATATATATTTTTTTTATTATTAATTTTTTTTTATTTACATTAAAAGAGAAAAGAAAAAAAATCTTTCAAGAGAGGAAGAAGAAAAAAATATGAGAAAGAAAGAAGAAGAGAAGAGGAAAGAAGGAGAAAGGAGGAAGGAGAAAAGCAGGGTGCAAATCCGCGCGCGCGCGCACAGCGCGCTCACGCGTGGATGCAGCAGGGACGATCCGCGCGCGCGCGCACAGCGCGCTTACACGTGGATGAGCTTGTGCTCCAAGCACAATGCTGGCACGACGCGCGCACAACTCTCTGGTTTTTGTACCAGAAGTTGCGGAAGTGCAATGTGCGCGTGCGCGCACAGCGTGCTAGCGCGCCGATGGCCCTTTTTTTTTTTTTTCCCAAAAAGCAGAAAAAATGCCCAAGAGCTCCCTATAATGTCCAAAACTCTTCTTTATTCAATAAACACAATTCTCTTTTTCCTTTAAGTCCACAAAGAGCTCTAAGTTGTCCATTATTTTCAATCAAACCATATTCAAGTGGGAAAATAAAGCTTAGAGATAGAGATTTTACCCAATTAAATGTTGTATTGGATGGTAACTTGGGAAGGGAGACCTTCCCACACTTAGACAATGCAAGGTCTACTTCCTTGTGCTCTTCTTTGTGTATTTCCACCTCTTTGCGAGCTTCCTTGATTTCAACTTTTCCCCTTTTATCACATAGCTTGGTGTTGTCTTCAAGAACTTTGATTTCTTGCCTAATGGGAGGTGGTTCAATTTTGGATAGAAATTCATTGATGAATAAATCCATTGCTTGGTCAACCTCTTCATATTCTTCAATTTTGATATACACCATGCCAACGTTTTCCTCTTGGTAGCTCTCTTTCTCATTGCTCACCAAGGGTATGGGAGGTTGTGCACACTCTTTTATACTTTCAACTCCATGTCCAATGGGAGACGATTCCATTGTAGAGAAAAATTCATCCATGATTGAATCCATCTCTTGATAAGCCTCTTCTAAGTCTCCAACGATGATATGCCTTGGGGGTTGCGCACCTTCTTCAACTTCAATATCAAGCTCCTTGGAAGAGTGCTCCATGAGACTACATTCCCTTCGACTTTCAACATCTCCTAAATCTTCAACCACTTCTTCCTTTTCTTCAATGATTATAGGTTCCTCTAGTTGCTCCAATACAAAATTTGACTCCTCTTTCTCCACCGAATTTTCCAATTTCACCTTCATACTTTGCTCTTCTTTTGACTTTTCACATGTGGTCACGGAAGTATCTTGAGTATTCAAGCATTGGTGGGCTAAAATGTGCACCACCTTGGTCAAATTGGTCACAAACTCAAGTGTATCCCGCTTCATGGCTTCTTGTCCTTGGAGTAACAAAGTGAGAGGATCGTCTATTGGGGCTTGGGGTGAATAGGAAGGTTCATTATTTTGGAGGGAGGGTTCATGGTAGGAAGGTGGTTCTTCTTGGTAAAGGTATGGAGATGATGAGTATTGAGGTGGTTCTTGGTAGTAATCTTGATAGGGTTGTGGTGGTTCTAAAGGTTCTTGCTCATAATGATCACAAGGGTGTGGTATAGGTGATTGGTTATATGATGGATAAGGGTCACATAAAGGTACTTGGTAGAAATGGGCTTGTGAGTATGGTTGAGCATCATGTTGAGGATAAGATTCATAGGCATATGGTGGTGGTTGAGTGTCACAAAAAGAATCATCATAGCCGCTAAGTTGGCATGCATTAGGATGGAAATTATACCTATAAGTATCCGGAGTTTGTTGCCAATAAGAGTGATCAATTCCTTGAGGCTCTTCCCATCTTTGTTGGTTCCATCCATGGTACATGTTGCCATTAAAGTCCACATTTCCTACAACACACTTAGAACCAAACTCAAAGCCAGAGTGGTGAGAATTCATAATGAGAGAACAAAATAAAACTAACAAAAATTAAGAAACAACAAAAGATAAACCTATTCACAATATTCACATATGTACAATAACCAATAACACAACACCATTGCAAATCCCCGGCAACGGCGCCATTTTGACGAATGGATTTTTGACGGTTTAGAATTTCACAAATGAAATCTCGTTGAAGTATAGTCTCTAAACCAACAATAATCCTTTCATGCAAAAATTTGTTTGTCACAAGTACAAACCCCTAAAATCTATAACCCGAAGTATTTAAACCTCGGGTCGTCTCTCAAAGGACTTGCAGGGTAGTGTTCTTGTTATTGGTTATGGACTTGTTTATTTTGGGGTTTTGGATGAGGAATGTGAATAGTAAATGGTAGGAAAACTTTATTCACAAAATGGTCTTGGCATGGTTTGGTTGTCAAGGGTCTTCATCATTATCACTAGCCACAAGTATGGTAGTTGCAAGGATTAATCCCACTTAGTCATTCTTAAATCGATTAACAAAGGAAAGTCAAGTGAGTTATATCAATCCTAGTCCATAAGTCCTAGCTTTCCACTAATTGGATTAATGAAGGCTAGAGTTAATGGCTATCAACTATCAATCAATCGGACACTAGTGACTCAAGAAATCCTAAGTTACCTCCTCTAATTGGTAACTAACATCTAAAGTATGGTAAAGTATGAAAAGTATGTTGATTCCCCTTCAATCCTTGGCTTAAATAGCATCAGAAATGAGTTGGATTGGGCCCACAAGGCTTCTAAAATCGCTGGCCATGTTTGCATTAAGTGGGTCATGTGCCACCATCGGCGCGTCCGCGTACCGTGCGCGTGTGTGCCCCTATGCGCGATGCAACTATGGCAAATCTTATATCGTTTCGAAGCTCTGGATGTTAGCTTTCCAACCCAACTGAAACCGCATCAATTGGACCTCTGTAGCTCAAGTTATGGTCGTTTAAGTGCAAAGAGGTCGGCTTGACAGCTTTCCGGTTCTTTCATTTCTTCATGAGTTCTCCAACTTTTCATGCTTTCTTCCTTCATTCCCTTGATCCAATCTTTGCCTCTTAAACCTTAAATCACTTAACAAACATATCAAGGCATCTAATAGAATCAAGGTGAATTAAATTTAGCTATTTTGAGTCCTAAAAAGCATGTTTTCACATTCAAGCACAATTAAAGGAGAATATACAAAACCATGCTATTTCTTGAATAAATATGGGTAAAAGGTGATAAAATCCCCAAAAATCAATACAAGATAAACCCTACAAATGGGGTTTGTCAGGTGGTGCCCTAGAAATGGATTTCTTAGAAAATTTCATCATATTGACTAAGCTTATTCTAATGCAATGTTGTGATTTAAAAAATAAAAAAAATTTCTTAGTTTACCGCCTTTTTAATCAAAACACATTTCTTATACAAAAGGGTCAACTATGTTTCAACAATCCAGAATACTTTTCTAATCACAACCAAAAGCTAAAATGCAATATATATAATAAAAATGTGCAACAACCAAAATAAAGGTATCCACAATAGCAAATATGTACAATAATCCCAAAAAAGTACAAAATAAAGCAAAATAACATAGGCTAAAAGATAGTGTCCTAAAATGTTCACCAAATCCACCGACGGCTACGACGGTGACCTCCCCACACTTAAGATGAAGCATCGTCCTCGATGCTAGTGATCGGGCTCATGGTGATGGGGGTCAATGGTCACCTTTGGCTCTAGCTGGGACTTAGGTTGGCTTCTCAACATGCTCATCCTCGTGCTCTGCCTCATGATCCTGCTCATCAGAAGTAGGAGAGTCGGGAAGAAGAGGTAGCTCAATGCCCTGTGATACGAAGACCTGGTATATGCGATCGAGACGTCGCATGATACGACGCTCACTGTGCTCCATGAATCAAAATAGACGCTGAACCAGAAGGTAGGTCAGCTCGGGTGCTGGTGGTGGTGGTAAAGGTGCTACTGCTGCTGCTAAGGAAGAAGAGGGTCCTGTTGTGGCTGCTGAAGATGAAGGTCTAGCTGCCTCTACTACTGCTCTAGCTCAAGAGCGGCGCCTGGATGGGGGCTTCTCGTGCACCCACGTACCCCATGGAATAGTATTCTCCTTATCGTCATCATCCGGGGGGTGGTGGTGTCACGTCATCGTCCCTCCAAGGGGCGTCGGCTAGCTCAATCATGCTGGTGACCAATGTGGGAAATGGTAGTAGGCCACGGATGTGTGCTCGCCACATGCTTTGCCTGATCAACCGGGGGAAGTATACCTCCTTCCGCTCCATGACACAGCCAATCAGAACAAGCATATCCGTCGGAATCTCAGAAAAATGGATAGTGGGCAGGACATAGTGGGCGAATATCTGCTGTCACATCCTCGCCTCTCAAGATATATAGGTAAATAACATCCCCTTGGGCCTTTTGTTGCTAGAATCCATTATCCCAAGGGCGTCCGGTGTGGCAATCACACGCTTCAGTGCCTCATAATCAAAGGTCATACAGTGTATAGCTATCTCTGCCTGTTGATAGGCACATGTGTCACCAGTATGAGGTCGGCAGAGCAATGCCTCCCCAATAGTAGCCTCAGTAATTAAGACCTGCCTACCCCGTAAGTGGACTGAATCAAGAGTCGCTCGAAAGAAGTTGCAGTAAAACTCCTTGACCCATGGTGCACGAAATTGTGTATGTCAATGTTAATATCACTATTTCTCACAACTTCGCACAACTAACCAGCAAGTGCACTGGGTCGTCCAAGTAATACCTTACGTGAGTAAGGGTCGAATCCCACGGAGATTGTTAGTTTGAAGCAATCTATGGTTATCTTGCAACTCTTAGTCAGGATACCAATTATAATTATCAGTTAAATTTACAGATAAATAAAAGAGCATGAAATAAATACTTGTTACACAGTAATGAATAAAATGTTGGAGTTTTGGAGATGCTTTGTCCTCTTTATTTCAGCTTTTCTCTTGTACTCCTCTTCACACATGCAAGGCTCCTTCCATGGCAAGCTGTATGTAGGGTGTCACCGTTGTCAATGGCTACTTCCCATCCTCTCAGTGAAAATGGTCCAAATGCTCTGTCACAGCACGGCTAATCATCTGTTGGTTCTCGATCATGTCAGAATAGAATCCATTGATTCTTTTGCGTCTGTCACTACGCCCAACAATCGCGAGTTTGAAACTCGTCACAGCCATTCAATCCTTGAATCCTACTCGAAATACTACAGACAAGGTTTAGACTTTCCGGATTCTCATGAATGCCGCCATCAATTCTAGCTTATACCACGAAGATTCTGATTACGGAATCTAAGAGATACTCATTCAATCTAATATAGAACTGAGGTGGTTGTCAGGCACACATTCATGGATTGAGGAAGGTGATGAGTGTCACAGATCATCACCTTCTTCATAGTGAAGCGCGAATGAACATTTTAGATAGGAACAAGCGTGTTTGAATAGAAGACAGAGATAATTGCATTAATTCATCGGGACGCTGCAGAGCTCCTCACCCCCAACAATGGGGTTTAGAGACTCATGCCGTCAAAGAGTATAAAATTCAGATCTAAAAATGTCATGAGATACAAAATAAATCTCTAAAAGTTGTTTAAATACTAAACTAGTAACCTAGGTTTACAGGAAATGAGTAAACTATGATAGATAGTGCAGAAATCCACTTCTGGGGCCCACTTGGTGTGTGTTGGGGCTGAGACTTAAGCTTCTCACGTGCCTGGGCTGTTTTTGGAGTTAAACGCCAGGTTGTAACCTGTTTTTGGCATTTGACGCCAGACTACAACATGGAACTGGCGTTGAACGCCAGTTTACATCGTCTATCCTTGAGCAAAGTATAGACTATTATATATTGCTGGAAAGCCCTGGATGTCTACTTTCCAACGCAATTAAGAGCGCGCCATTTGGATTTCTGTAGCTCCAGAAAATCTATTTCGAGTGCAGGGAGGTCAGAATCCAACAGCATCTGCAGTCCTTTTTTAGCCTGAATCAGATTTTTGCTCAGCTCCCTCAATTTCAGCCAAAAATTATCTGAAATCACAGAAAAACACACAAACTCATAGTAAAGTCCAGAAATATGATTTTTATTTAAGAACTAATAAAAATATAATAAAAAGTGACTAAAACATATTAAAAACTACCTAAAAACAATGCCAAAAAGCGTATAAATTATCCGCTCATCAACCCACGAGGTGTTTATTTTTCTCAAATCCCTATCAACAAAGTCCAAGCCCAATTCTAGAATACGGGTATTGATGGCGCGTCTCACGTCGTTGGGGAGGACCAATTTCTTCTCAATATTCAGATTCGTCTTCCGATATTTGGGGAAGCAAAGCTCACAGTAGAGATTGGGAAACTTGGTTGTGCCAGTGGGCGGTAGCAGCTAATTTTCTTTATCTACGCCATTAAGCGGATTCTTGGCATAGTTGGCATAAGGGGAGGGTGTAGAGGCTTGAGAGCGCTTCCTCTTCTTTGAAGTGGTAGCTGTGGCTTTTCCTCTATCCGACATCCTGAAAAATAGATATGATATGATATAAATAACTAGCCAAGTAGATATACAACATGCAAGGTAAGACATATTCATGAAGGGAGTTAAGGGATAAGAATTCTTGGAATGCAAGTAACACGATTCAAGAGTTAAGTAAGATCACAAACCAAGAATTCAAGCTATATATGCATAATACTTGTTTGTTAAGCCTAATAAGCGTCATACTCACAAGAATGGTTAAGGGTGTTAGTTTAAATGTGAAAAGGAAAGTGAGCTGGTTAATGAAGTTAAAAGTTAGAGAGCCGGTCAAAGGAGAAGTCAATTGGTTAAGTATAGTTAGAAGTTAGAAAACCTGGTTCGAAAAGTAGTGGTATGACAGTTATTAGCTTAATCACAAAGAAGTTCACAAAATATGGATGCAAGTATACTCACAATCATGAAATACATATGGTCATTGATGATGACATATGATATTGCCAAAAAGCAACCAATATGAAAATAAGTCATCAATCAATGTCATAGTCACTAGGTTTGCAATAATTGGTGTTGGTAAAATGAAAGTACACTTTGTGTAACTATGGCAAGTTAGAAACCAATTTGAGTGAAAAAGAGTTACACAAGTTGAAATACATCACTTATTGCAAATGAATGCACCATTTTTAACAAAATTGCAAGTTAAACTCAAATGGTCAGCTTAGTCATTGGCTTGAGCATAAGGCATTTGAGTAGCTTGAGAAAGAAAGTGCATGAAGAGTTAATGCATATCACGGAAGACAACATAGACACGGGGATGCTAGCCAAGGTGGCCTAGGGATTGAACTTGGTGAGGTTAAATAACCTTAATTGGGGAAATTGCAAGTTCAATTCTAGGCAACAAGTTGAAAACGAGCATATTATAAAAATTTGGGCAGCATCCTGGCAGCAAATTGGACGTTCCCGGATAGCATAAAGCAATAAAACAGGCATATGAATCCACAATTTGCAACAAGCATGGTAAGAACATGGATTACATATGATTAAGTAGCATTAATCTCAATTATGCAATGAAACTCAGCAAGGCAGCATGTAAGAACCAAAAACTTAGCATAGCCTTAACCAAAATTCAAAAATAGCAGTAACAACCATCATTCAACCAACATGCACATTTAAGCAAATATACACAAACGGAGCACTTATCAGGCCTAGAATCCTCTAACCACATCCTAACTACCTGATCGCATTTATTTCTATCTAATCTAGCATGCAGAATTAAGCAATTAACTAACTAAAAATTGACAAATAGAATTAATTAAAGGAAAAGCAAAAATAGGGGTGCAGCAGGGGAACCTGAGAGTAAAGCGGAAGCAGAAATGGGGAAAGGAAGAAATGGAAAGAAGAAGCAGCAAGGTAGCACTGCCAGCAGCGGGGCTCACGGCAGCGCAAGTGGTCGCGGGGGCGGAGCAGGAAGCAGAGCAGGGGTGCTGGGCAGAGCAGAGAGGAATGGGAGGGGAGTGGCGAAGAGAGAGGAAACGGCTGAGGGAAGGAGAATGGGTTGAGGACAAAGGCTCGCCGGTGACAATGGTTATCGTGGCGGTTGCTGGTGGCGGAAAGAAGAGCAGCGAGAGAAGGATGGCAGAGAGGGAGAGAAGAGAGAGAGAGTGATGATTGGGGAAGAGAGGATGAATAAGGGTGATGGTGGCGGCGATGGTGTCACTGGAGGTGGCTGGGCGGTTGGTGATCTTGTAGATGATGGTAAAGGAGGGAGAAGGAGAAGAGACGTTGGAATGGGACAGAGTGAGGGCACGCGAATGCTAGGGCTTTCGCGTCCCTGGGGTAAGTGAAATTTTTGAATCCACGCGTGCGCGCACCGTGCGCGTCCGTGTGGGTGGAAAAATAAGAAGGTGGCGTGGAAGCGTCAGGTGCGTCCGTGTAATTGGGAGATGTGGCCATGGGCGCGGACGCGTATGGTGTGTGTCTGCATGGGTTGAGTTGGGCCAAAGGCACAAAGGTGGCCCAGAGTTGGCATAACTCTCGGGTCTTTAGCCTGGGTGATGCAAAAACGCATCGATGAGCGCGCGCACTGTGCGGGTCCGCGTGGGTGAGCGGAGCGATGATGGGGTGCGGAGGTGCCAGGTGCGCCTACGCGTGGGCATGGAAACGCCAAGGGACGCAGACGCGTCATGTACACATCCGCATGGGTTAAGGTACAGAGCTGGCCTAAAAAGTGGCACAACTCTCTGGTCCTTGGCTTCGAGAGTGCGAAATGCACAACCGACGCGTGCACGCACTGTGCGCTTGTGCGTGGTTTTTTTTTTTTCAACACTAAGAAGGGCTCAGAATCCTCCCAACCTTCTCTAAGACTCAAAAACTAGCCAAAATGAGAAATAAACCATATTTTTGAATTTTGAGGATTTTTCAAACAACTTGAGGAAACTTGCAATCTAAGCAAAAACTTAAATTCAAAGAATCATCCTTAATTAAGGCATAAAATGTATAAACAACTTAGCAAATAAAACAAAATATACTAAGGAGTAAAGAAGCTATATACAAGGGAACCCAATTCATTCATTCACTATATCTACAAGAGAATGGAAAGAGTTTACCATGGTGTAGTGTCTCCCACCAAGCACTTTTAGTTTAAGTCCTTAAGTTGGACATTTGGGAGGTTCCTTGTTAAGGTGGCTTATGCTTGTATTCATCCTTGAACCTCCAAGAGTACTTGTTCTTCAACCGGTTGTCAGAATTTCCAACCATCTTCACCAGGCTTGGGTGAGGTTCTTCCCAAGATATGAGCTCGCAAAATGGGTCTTCATGTTGTGATCTGGGGTCCCATATCTTATTTTCACACCCATCTTCTAGTTGATCAAAACAATTCCATTTGGGTGGTAAGTGATCCGAATTCCCATGTGAGCACTAGTACACGGAATCGTGATCCACACTTTTCACACAACTCTGTGCAACTGACCAGCAAGTGCACTGGGTCATCCAAGTAATACCTTACGTGAGTAGGGGTCGATCCCACGGAGATTGTCGGCTTGAAGCAAGCTATGGTTATCTTGTAACTCTTAGTCAGGATATCAATAATAATTCTCAGTTTTAATTGGAATGAGTAAAAGAACATGGATTAAATAATACTTGTTATGCAGTAATGGAGAACAGGTTGAGGTTTTGGAGATGCTTTGTCTTCTGAGTCTCTGCTTTCCTACTGTCTTCTTCTTCACGCATGCAAGGCTCCTTCCATGGCAAGATGTATGTTGGTGGATCACCGTTGTCAATGGCTACCATCCGTCCTCTCAGTGAAAATGGTCCAGCTACAGTTTTCGTAGGGCTAATCATCTGTCGGTTCTCACTAGTGTTGGAATAAGATCCATTGATCCTTTTGCACACTGTCACTGCGCCCAACATTCATGAGTTTGAAGCTCGTCACAGTCATCCCTTCCCAAATCCTACTCGGAATACCACAGACAAGGTTTAGACTTTTCGGATCTCAAGAATGCTGCCAATTGATTCAAGCTTATACCACGAAGACTCTGGTCTCACAGATTTGAATTCTCTGTTATCAATAGATGCAATCAAACTCGTGAACCAGGAACCCAAGAGATACATACTCAATCTAAGGTAGAACGGAAGTGGTTGTTAGGCACGCGTTCATAGGTTGAGAATGGTGATGAGTGTCATGGATCATCACATTCATCATGTTAAAGTGCGAATGAATATCTTAGAATAAAAACAAGCGTGATTGAATGGAAAACAGTAGTAATTGCATTAATCCATCAAGGCACAGCAGAGCTCCTCACCCCCTACCATGGAGTTTAGAGACTTATACCATAGAAGGTACAAAATTCAGATGTAAAAATGTCATGAGGTACCAAATGAATCTCTAAAAGTGCTTTTTATAATAAACTAGTGACCTAGGTTTTCAGAAAATGAGTAAGCTAAGATAGATAGTGCATAAATCCACTTCCGGAGCCCACTTGGTGTGTGTTTGGGCTGAGCACTGAAGCTTTCACGTGCATAGGCTATTCCTGGCATTGAACTCCAGCTTTTGTGCCAGTTTTGGCGTTTAACTCCAACTTTTATGCCAGTTCTGGCGTTTAACGCCAGAAAAGGGTAGAAAGTTGGCGTTTAGACGCCAGTTTGCGTTATCAAAACTCAAGCAAAGTATGAACTATTATATATTGATGGAAAGCCCAAGATGTCTACTTTCCAACGCAATTAAGAGCACGCCAATTGGGCTTCTGTAACTCCAGAAAATCCATTTCGAGTGCATGGAGGTTAGAATCCAACAGCATCTGCAGTCCTTTCTCAGCCTCTGAATTAGATTTTTGCACAGGTCCCTCAATTTCAGCTAGAAAATTCCTGAAATTACAAAAAAATATACAAACTCATAGTAAAGTCCAGAAATGTGATTTTTATTTAAAAAATAATAAAATATACTAAAAATAGCTAAATCATACTAAAAACTACATGAAAATACCTCCAAAAAGCGTATAAAATATCTGCTCATCACAACACCAAACTTAAACTGTTGCTTGTCCTCAAGCAACTAGAAAAATAAAATAGGATAAAAAGAGGATCAAGTTGCAATAGAATCCCAATGTTTTAAGTGAAGCTCAACTTCTAATCAGATGAGCGGGGCTAGTAGCTTTTTGCTCCTGAACAGTTTTGGCATCTCACTTTATCCTTTGAAGTTCATAATGATTGGCATCTATAGGAACTCAGAATTTAGATAGTGTTATTGATTCTCCTAGTTTAATATGTTGATTCTTGAACACAACTACTTTATGAGTATTGGCTGTGACCCTAAGCATCTTGTTTTCCAGTAATACTACAGGATACATAAATGCCACAGACACATAACTGGGTGAACCTTTTCAGATTGTGACTCAGCTTTGCTAAAATCCCCAGTTAGAGGTGTCCAGAGTTCTTAAGCACACTCTTTTGCTTTGGATCACGACTTTAACCACTCAGTCTCAAGCTTTTCACTTGGACCTGCATGCCACAAGCACATGATTAGGGACAGCTTGATTCAGCCGCTTAAGCTAGGATTTTATGCCTTTAGGCCCTCTTATCCCTTAGTGCTCAAAGCCTTGGATCCTTTTTACCCTTGCCTTTTGGTTTAAAGGGCTATTGGCTTTTTCTGCTTGCTTTTTCCTTTTCTTTTACTATTTTTTTTTGCAAGCTTTGTTCTTCACTGCTTTTTCTTGCTTCAAGAATCAATTTCATGATTTTTCATATTATCAATAACATTTCTCTTTTTTCATCATTCTTTCAAGAGCCAACAATTTTAATATTCGTAAACTTCACTATCAAAAATATGCACTGTTCAAGCATTCATTCAAAAAACAAAAAGTATTGCCACCACAAATAAATAATTTTAAATTCTTCTCTTAAAAACTCGAAATAATTGCATCTTTACTCAAAGAATCTACTATTTTATTCATGTTTAATGATGAAGAGAAAAATAAATTATAGCTTACTTGGAGATAAAAATAAAATTAAAAATAAAGACCCTAATTACTAATATTCATATAACTCTTAAGATAGGTTTTTAATAATAAAAGTTATCACAGAGTTAAGATTAGGACTCAGCAACCTTTATTTTGGGAGATGGATGCACCTTCAATCTGTGGGGTGTCTGGTCCCTCAAGGGAGAGCCTCTGGCGCTTCAGCTCCTGTAGCTCACGCCCTTGCTTTTCTTGCTTGATGAGCGGATAATTTATACGCTTTTTGGCATTCTTTTTAGTATGTTTTTAGTAAGATCTAGTTACTTTTAGGGATGTTTTCATTAGTTTTTATGTTAAATTCACATTTCTGGACTTTACTATGAGTTTGTGTGTTTTTCTGTGATTTCAGGTATTTTCTGGCTGAAATTGAGGGACTTGAGCAAAATCAGATTCAGAGGTTGAAGAAGGACTGCTGATGCAGTTGGATTCTGACCTCCCTGCACTCAAAATGGATTTTCTGGAGCTACAAAAATCAAAAAGGCGCGCTTCCAATTGCGTTGGAAAGTAGACATCTAGGGCTTTCCAGAAATATATAATAGTCCATATTTTGGCCGAGTTTAGATGACGCAAAAAGGCGTTGAACGCCAGTTCTATGCTGCAGTCTGGAGTTAAACGCCAGAAACACGTCACGAACCAGAGTTGAACGCCAAAAACACCTTACAACTTGGCGTTCAACTCCAGAAGAAGCCTCTGCACGTGTAAACTTCAAGCTCAGCCCAAGCACACACCAAGTGGGCCCCGGAAGTAGATTTATGCATCAATTACTTATTTCTGTAAACCCTAGTAACTAGTTTAGTATAAATAGAACTTTTTACTAGTCTTTTAGACATCTTATGATTTTTAGTTCATCTTTAGATCATATTGATCACGTTTGGGGGCTGGCCTTTCGGCCATGCCTGAACCCTTCACTTATGTATTTTCAAACGGTAGAGTTTCTACACTCCATAGATTAAGGTGTGGAGCTCTGCTGTTCCTCATGAATTAATGCAAAGTACTACTGTTTTTCTATTCAATTCAACTTATTCCGCTTCTAAGATATTCATTCGTACTTTAATATGAATGTGATGAACGTGACAATCATCATCATTCCCCCACGAACACGTGCCTGATAACCACTTCCGTTCCACCTTAGATTGAATGAATATCTCTTGGATCCTCTTAATCAGAATCTTCATGGTATAAGCTAGATTGATGGCGGCATTCATGAGAATCCGGAAAGTCTAAACCTTGTCTGTGGTATTCCGAGTAGGATTCAGGGATTGAATGACTGTGACGAACTTCAAACTCGCGAGTGCTGGGCGTAGTGACAGACGCAAAAGGAGGGTGAATCCTATTCCAGTATGATCGAGAACCTCCAGATGATTAGCCATGCAGTGACAGCGCATTGGACCATTTCACAGAGAGGATGAAAAGTAGCCATTGACAATGGTGATGTTCTTACATAAAGCCAGCCATGGAAAGGAGTAGGACTGATTGGATGAAGACAACAGGAAAGCAGAAGTTCAGAGGGACGAAAGCATCTCTATACCTTTATCTGAAATTCTCACCAATGATATACATAAGTATTTCTATCTTTATTTTCTGTCTATTTATTATTTATTTTCGAAAATACTATAATCATTTGATATCCGCCTGACTGAGATTTACAAGGTGACCATAGCTTGCTTCAAGCCGACAATCTCCGTGGGATCGACCCTTACTCACATAAGGTTTATTACTTGGATGACCAAGTGCACTTGCTGGTTAGTTGTATCGAAGTTGTGAATGAAAAACGATTTATTAAGACGTGCGTACAAAGTTTTTGGCGCCGTTGCCTGAGATCACAATTTCGTGCACCAAGTTTTTGGCGCCGTTGCCGGGGATTGTTCGAGTTTGGACAACTGACGGTTCATCTTGTTGCTCAGATTAGGTAATTTTCTTTTTGCTTTACTTTCAAAAAAAAAATTTTCAAAAATCTTTCAAAAATTTCTCATCTGTTTTCGAAAATTATTTCAGAATTTTTAAGAATGAATTCTAGTGTTTCATGAAACATGTTGAAGCCTGGCTGGCTGTAAAGCCATGTCTAATTCTTTTGGATAGGGGCTTCCAACCATCAGCATAGAGGCAAGTTAATTTGAATATCAGCTGTTGCATGCCTGATTTGTATCTTCTAAAGCTTGGCTGGCTATTAAGCCATGCCTAACCCTCAAATTGGAGCTTTAGACTAAGAGTACAAGATTCCTGGAATTCATATTAAAAATTTTGAAATCCTTATTTTCTTTTTCCTATATGTTTTTTCGAAAATAATATACAAAAATCCAAAAAAAATTAATAAAATCATAAAAATCAAAAATATTTTGTGTTTCTTGTTTGAGTCTTGAGTCAATTTTTAAGTTTGGTGTCAATTGCATACTCATCTTGCATTTTTCGAAAATTACATTCATGCATTGTATTCATCATGATCTTCAAGTTGTTCTTGATAAAACCTTCTTGATTGATCTTCATATTATATTGTTTTGTATTGTATGGTGTTTTTCATATGCATTCTTGAATTCTTAGTGTCTAAGCATTAAAGATTTCTAAGTTTGGTGTCTTGCATGTTTTCTTTGCATCAAAAATTTTTCAAAAATAAGTTCTTGGTGTTCATCTTGATCTTCAAAGTGTTCTTGGTGTTCATCTTGACATTCATAGTGTTCTTGCATTCATCACATGTTTTGATCTAAAATTTCCATGCATTGAGCATTTTCATTGTTTTTCTCTCTCATCATTAAAAATTCAAAAATAAAAAAAAATAATATCTTTCCCTTTTCACTCATAAATTTCGAAAATTTGAGTTGACTTTTTCAAAATTTTTTAAAATCTAGTTGTTTCTTATGAGTCAAATCAAATTTTCAATTTAAAAAAAAAAACTTATCTTTTTCAAATCTTTTTCAAAAATCATATCTTTTCCATTTTTTTATTTTCGAAAATTTCAAAAATCTTTTTCAAAATATTTTCAAAATCTTTTTCTTATTTTTATATCATGTTTTCGAAAATTACATCATTA
The DNA here is from genome assembly GCF_000816755.2 of Arachis ipaensis. Classification (NCBI taxonomy): domain Eukaryota; kingdom Viridiplantae; phylum Streptophyta; class Magnoliopsida; order Fabales; family Fabaceae; genus Arachis; species Arachis ipaensis. The sequence continues at coordinate 83,566,719 of NC_029792.2, read as the reverse complement.
ATTAATGTTTTGATTCAAAATTTCAAGTTTGTTACTTGCTTGTTTAGAAAGATTCAAACTTTAAATTCCAGAATCATATCTTATGATTTCTTGTGAATCAAGTCAGTAATTGTGATTTTAAAAATCAAATCTTTTTCAAAACTAATTTCAATCATATCTTTCTATCATATCTTTTTAAAATTTTATCTTTTTCAAAAATTTAATTTTAAAATATCTTTTCTAACTTCTTATCTTCTTATCTTTTCAAAATTGATTTTCAAAATTTGTTTCAACTAACTAACTAACTTTTTGTTTGTTTCTTATCTTTTTAAAAACTACCTAACTAACTCTCTCTCTCTAATTTTCGAAAATCTCTTCCCTCTTTTTCAAAATTTCTTTTTAATTAACTAATTATTTTAATTTTTTATTTTAATTTTATTTCATTCTTAATTTTCGAAAATTACTAACCTTTTTCAAAAACTATTTTCGAAAATCACTAACTCTTTTTCAAAAATTATTTTCGAAAACTTCTCTCCCTCATCTTCTTCTATTTATTTATTTATTTACTAACACTTCTCTTCATCTCAAATTACTGCTCCTATCCTCACCCTTGTGTTTGGACTATCCATTTTTCTTCACTCTTATTCCCCTTCTTCTTCTACTAACAACAAGGGAACCTCTATACTGTGGTAAAAAAGATCCCTATTATTATTTTTCTGTTCCCTCTTTTTCATATGAGCAGGAGCAAGGACAAAAATATTCTTGTTGAAGCAGACCCTGAACCTGAAAGGACTCTGAAGAGGAAACTAAGAGAAGCTAAAATACAACAATCCAGAGATAACCTTACAGAAATTTTTGAACAAAAAGAGGATATGGCAGCCGAAAATAATAATAATGCAAGGAGGATGCTTGGTGACTTTACTGCACCTAATTCCAATTTACATGGAAGAAGCATCTCCATCCCTACCATTGGAGCAAACAATTTTGAGCTAAAACCTCAATTAGTTTCTCTGATGCAACAAAACTGCAAGTTTCATGGACTTCCATCTGAAGATCCTTTTCAGTTCTTAACTGAATTCTTGCAGATATGTGATACTGTTAAGACTAATGGAGTAGATCCTGAAGTCTACAGGCTCATGCTTTTCCCTTTTGCTGTGAGAGACAGAGCTAGAATATGGTTGGATTCTCAACCTAAAGATAGCCTGAACTCTTGGGATAAGCTAGTCAAGGCTTTCTTAGCCAAGTTCTTTCCTCCTCAAAAGCTGAGTAAGCTTAGAGTGGATGTTCAAACCTTTAGATATAAAGAAGGTGTATCCCTCTATGAAGCTTGGGAGAGATACAAGGAACTGACCAAAAAGTGTCCTTCTGACATGCTTTCGGAATGGACCATCCTGGATATATTCTATGATGGTCTGTCTGAATTGGCTAAAATGTCATTGGATACTTCTGTAGGTGGATCCATTCACCTAAAGAAAATGCCTGCAGAAGCTCAAGAACTCATTGACATGGTTGTTAATAACCAGTTCATGTACACTTCTGAGAGGAATTCTGTGAGTAATGGGACGCCTCAGAAGAAGGGAGTTCTTGAAATTGATACTCTGAATGCCATATTGACTCAGAACAAAATATTGACTCAGCAAGTCAATATGATTTCTCAGAGTCTGAATAGAATGCAAGCTGCATCCAAAAGCACTCAAGAGGCATCTTCTGAAGAAGAAGCTTATGATCTTGAAAACCCTGCAATAGCATAGGTGAATTACATGGGTGAACCTTATGGAAACACCTATAACCCCTCATGGAGAAATCACCCAAATCTCTCATGGAAGGATCAACAAAAGATTCAACAAGGCTTTAATAATGGTGGAAGAAACAGGTTTAGCAATAGCAAGCCTTTTCCATCATCCACTCAGCAACAGACAGAGAACTCTGAACAAAATTCCTCTAATTTAGCAAACTTAGTCTCTGATCTATCTAAGGCCACTGTGAGTTTCATGAATGAAACAAGGTCCTCCATTAGAAATTTGGAAGCACAAGTGGGCCAGCTGAGTAAAAGAATCACTGAAACCCCTCCTAGTACTCTCTCAAGTAATACAGAAGAGAATCCAAAAGGAGAGTGCAAGGCCATTGAATTGACCATCATGGCCGAATCCAAGGAGGAAGGGGAGGATGTGAATCCCAAGGAGGAAGACCTCCTGGGACGTCCAGTGATCAATAAGGAGTTTCTCTTTGAGGAACCAAAGGAATCTAAGACTCATCTAGAGACCATTGAACCTCCTTATGCCATTCATGAGCTCTGA
>NC_029792.2:83558708-83564405 GCF_000816755.2 Arachis ipaensis | reverse complement strand
AGTAGAGGACATGTTAGTAAAGGTTGAAGGCCTTTACATCCCTGCTGATTTCATAATCCTAGATACTGGGAAGGATGAGGACGAATCCATCATCCTTGGAAGACCCTTCCTAGCCACAGCAAGAGCTGTGATAGATGTTAACAGAGGTGAATTAGTCCTTCAATTGAATGGGGACTCCCTTGTGTTTACAACTCAAGGTTATCCTTCTGTAAACATGGAAAAGAGGCATAGTAAGCTTCTTCCACTGCAGAGTCAACCAGAGCCCCCACAGTCAAACTCTAAGTTTGGTGTTGGGAGGCCACAACCAAACTCTAAGTTTGGTGTTGAACTCCCATATCCAAACTCTAAGTTTGGTGTTGGGAAGTCTCAACAATGCTCTGAACATCTGTGAGGCTCCATGAGAGCCCACTGTCAAGCTATTGACATTAAAGAAGCGCTTGTTGGGAGGCAACCCAATTTTTATTTATCTAATTTTAATTTATTTTTATTGTTATTTTATGTTTTATTAGGTTCATGATCATGTGGAGTCACAAAATAAATATAAAAATTGAAAACGGAATCAAAAACAGCAGAAGAAAAATCATACCTTGGAGGAGGATCTTACTGGCATTTAAACGCCAGTAAGGAGCATCTGGCTGGCGTTCAATGCCAGAATAGAGCATGGATCTGGCGTTGAATGCCAGAAACAAGCATCTGGCTGGCGTTCAACGCCAGAAACATGCTACATTTGGGTGTTGAACGCCCAGAACAAGCATCAGTTTGGCGTTTAAACGCCAGAATTGCATGCAAAGGTGTTTTACATGCCTAATTGGTACAGGGATGCAAATTCTTAACACCTCAGGATCTGTGGACCCCACAGGATCCCCACCTACCTCACCCTCTCTCTCTCTCTCCATTCATGGTCATCCCTTCTGTTTTCCATTTACCACTCACATTCATACACCCCACCTACCTTCAAAATTTAAAATCTCTTTCCCACCCAATCCCACCCATATGGCCGAATACACACATCCCTCCATCTCCTCCATATCTTCTTCTTCTTCATCTATTCTTTCTTCTCTTTCTCGAGGGCGAGCAATATTCCAAGTTTGGTGTGGTAAAAGTATAAGCTTTTTGTTTTTCCATTACCATTAATGGCACCTAAGGCCAGAGAAACCTCAAGAAAGAGAAAAGGGAAGGCAATTGCTTCCACCTCTGAGCCATGGGAGATGGAAAGATTCATCTCACAAGCCCATCACTTAGAAAAGGATGGAACAAACAAGAGAGCCTATTCATGGAGCTCAAGAAACACATGAGGAAGCTCACCATCAAGAAATCCCTGAGATACCTCAAGGGATGCACTTTCCTCCACAGAATTTTTGGGAGCAAATCAACACCTCCCTAGGAGAATTAAGTTTCAACATGGGACAACTAAGGGTGGAACATCAAGAGCACTCCATCATCCTTCATGAAATTAGAGAAGATCAAAAAGCAATGAGGGAAGAGCAACAAAGACAAGGAAGAGACATAGAAGAGCTCAAGGACATCATTGGTTCCTCAAGAAGGAAACGCCACCATCACTAAAGTGGACTCATTCCTTGTTCTCAAATTCTCTATTTTTCATTTTCTTTATGTTAAGTGCTTATCCATGTTTGTGTCTTATTACATGATCATTAGTATTTAGTAACTTTGTCTTAAAGTTATGAATGTCCTATGAATCCATCACCTCTCTTAAATGAAAAATGTTTTAATTCAAAAGAACAAGAAGTACATGAGTTTCGAATTTATCCTTGAACTTAGTTTAATTATATTGATGTAGTGACAATACTTTTTATTTTCTGAATGAATGCTTGAACAGTGCATATGTCTTTTGAAGTTGTTGTTTATGAATGTTAAATATGTTGGCTCTTGAAAGAATGATGACAAAGAGACATGTTATTTGATAATCTGAAAAATCATAAAAATGATTCTTGAAGCAAAAAAAAGCAGTGAATACAAAAGCTTGCAGAAAAAAATAGAAAAAAAAATAATGGCAAAAAATGGAAAAAGAAAAAGCAAGCAGAAAAAGCCAAAAGCTCTTAAAACCAAAAGGCAAGAGCAAAAAGCCAATAACCCTTAAAACCAAAAGGCAAGGGTACTGGAAAACAAAGTGCTTAGGGCCACGGCCAAGACTCATAAAGTAGCTGTGTTCAAGAATCAATATACTGAACTAGGAGAATCGATAACACTATCTAAACTCTGAGTTCCTATAGATGCCAATCATTCTGAACTTCAATGGATAAAGTGAGATGCCAAAACTATTCAAAAGGCAAAAAGCTACAAGTCCCACTCATCTGATTGGAGCTATGTTTCATTGATATTTTGGAATTTATAGTATATTCTCTTCTTTTTATCCTATTTGATTTTCAGTTGCTTGGGGACAAGCAACAATTTAAGTTTGGTGTTGTGATGAGCGGATAATTTATACGCTTTTTGGCATTGTTTTTAGTAGGATCTAGTTACTTTTAGGGATGTTTTCATTAGTTTTTATGTTAAATTCACATTTCTGGACTTTACTATAAGTTTGTGTGTTTTTCTGTGATTTCAGGTATTTTCTGGCTGAAATTGAGGGACTTGAGCAAAAATCAGATTCAGAGGTTGAAGAAGGACTGCTGATGCTGTTGGATTCTGACCTTCCTGTACTCAAAGTGGATTTTCTAGAGCTACAGAACTCAAAAAGGCGCGCTTCCAATTGCGTTGGAAAGTAGACATCCAGGGCTTTCCAGCAATATATAATACTCTATACTTTGGCCGAGTTTAGACGACGCAAAAGGGCGTTGAATGCCAGTTCTACGCTGTAGTCTGGAGTTAAATGCCAGAAACACGTCACGAACCAGAGTTGAATGCCAAAAACACATTACAACTTGGCGTTCAACTCCAGAAGAAGCCTCTGCACGTGTAAACTTCAAGCTCAACCCAAGCACACACCAAGTAGGCCCCGAAAGTGGATTTATGCATCAATTACTTATTTCTGTAAACCCTAGTAACTAGTTTAGTATAAATAGAACTTTTTACTAGTCTTTTAGACATCTTATGATTTTTAGTTCATCTTTAGATCATATTGATCACATTTGGGGGCTGGCCTCTCGGCCATGCCTGAACCTTTCACTTATGTATTTTCAAACGGTAGAGTTTCTACACTCCATAGATTAAGGTGTGGAGCTCTGCTGTTCCTCATGAATTAATGCAAAGTACTACTATTTTTCTATTCAATTCAACTTATTCTGCTTCTAAGATATTCATTCGTACTTCAATATGAATGTGATGAACGTGACAATCATCATCATTCTCCCACGAACGCGTGCCTGACAACCACTTCCGTTCCACCTTAGATTGAATGAATATCTCTTGGATCTCTTAATCAGAATTTTCGTGGTATAAGCTAGATTGATGGCGGCATTCATGAGAATCCAGAAAGTCTAAACCTTGTCTGTGGTATTCCAAGTAGGATTCAGGGATTGAATGACTGTGACGAACTTCAAACTCGCGAGTGCTAGGCGTAGTGACAGACGCAAAAGGAGGGTGAATCCTATTCCAGTATGATCGAGAACCTCCAGATGATTAGCCATGCAGTGACAGCGCATCGGACCATTTTCACAGAGAGGATGAAAAGTAGCCATTGACAATGGTGATGTTCTTACATAAAGCCATCCATGGAAAGGAGTAGGACTGATTGGATGAAGACAACAGGAAAGCAGAAGTTCAGAGGGACGAAAGCATCTCTATACCTTTATCTGAAATTCTCACCAATGATATACATAAGTATTTCTATCTTTATTTTCTATCTATTTATTATTTATTTTCGAAAATACTATAATCATTTGATATCTGCCTGGCTGAGATTTACAAGGTGACCATAGCTTGCTTCAAGCCGACAATCTCCGTGGGATCGACCCTTACTCACGTAAGATTTATTACTTGGACGACCCAGTGCACTTGCTGGTTAGTTGTATCGAAGTTGTGAATGAAAAACGATTTATTAAGACGTGCGTACAGAGTTTTTGTCGCCGTTGCCTGAGATCACAATTTCGTGCACCATTGCTCCTTAAGCAGTTTGCAGAGCATGCTATTTTGATTTTGCTGTTCTTCCTTAAGTTGATCTATAGCTTCTTGCAGCTTGGTGACAGATGCTTCTAGGCGGGTTCAGTAGTCAATCTGAGGAATTTCTAGGAGGAACTCATACGCCCTCCTTTTGATGGAGTTGTCTTACACTTGTTGTCCTTCCATTGACTTCTTGGTGATTGGGTGCTCGACTGAGATGTACTCATCTACTCCCATCTTCACCCCAGCATCTTTGCATAGCAGAGAGATTAAGCTTGGGTAAGCCAATTTGGCTTCAGTGGAGTTCTTATTTGCAATTGTGTAAATCTCACAAGAAATCAGATGATGAATCTCCACTTCGATTCCCAGCAGAATGCAATGAATCATCACTACTCTTTTGACAGTGACCTCAGAGCGGTTGTTAGTGGGCAGTATAGAACGCCCAATGAAGTCCAACCAGCCCCTAGCAACTGGTTTGAGATCTCCTCTCTTGAGTTGGTTTGGGATACCTTTTGTGTTGGTTATCCACTTAGTTCCAGGGAGGCATATGTCCTATAGAACTTGGTCCAATCCTTTATCTACTCTCACCATTCTCCTATTAAAGGATTCTGGATCATCTTGCAGTTGAGGTAGCTTGAAGACCTCTCTTATTTTGTCAAGGTGGAAGTAAATAATCCTCCCTCTGACCATAGTTCGAAAGGTATGGAAAGCGGTTTTAGTCATTCTCTACTTATCTGTCAGCCACAGATTTAAGTAGAATTCCTGAACCATGTTTCTTCCCACCTTTGTCTCAGGATTAGCTAGAATTTCCCAGCCTCTGTTCGAAATCTGCTCTTAGATCCCCGGATATTCGTCTTCTTTCAGATCGAATTTAACTTACGGGATCACTGACCTCAGACCCATTATTTTGTGGTAATGGTCTGCATGTTCTTTGGTTAAGAACCTCTCTTGATTCCAAAGTGGCTTTGGAGTATTCTCTTTTTTGCCTCTTGAAGTGGTTTATTTTTTCTTAGGAGCCATGATCTTAATGAGTCTTAGCTCAGTGGTCACGGAAAAACACACCAAACTTAGAGGTTTGCTTGTCCTCAAGCAAAAGAAAGGAAATGAGAGGAATAGGAGGAGAGTCAAGTTCGAATGATGGAGAGATGGGGATGGCCGAACATTGATGCCAAGGCATCTTAGGCTAGTTTCACTAGCATTTTTCTGTTAGTTTTAGTTGTTTTATGCATTTTCTTGAGCTTAAAGTAACCAAGAATGGTTAAATGAATAACAAAGCAATGAACCATCCAAACAGTATGATTTTAATGCAAATTCCATGAGTTTTAGTTATATTACTTGAATGCTATGAATGGAAGATTTCTCATGAAATTTTGCAAGACTTTGATGCAATTGTTTGGATGATTTCAGGGAAGAAGAGGCTAAGCAAGGAAGCAACAAAATCAATAAAGGAAGCTTGAATATCACATGTGGAGTTTAAGTTCCAGTTTAAGCCTAAACTGGAGCTTAAACGCCAGAATCATGAAGGATAAGAAATGCTGGAACTGGCGTTTAACCTCCAGTTTAACCTTAAACTGGAAGTTAAACGCCAGAATGAGAATTTCACCAAGGGAACATTTCCACGTTTAAGCTCCAGTTTAA
>NC_029792.2:83557248-83557773 GCF_000816755.2 Arachis ipaensis | reverse complement strand
CTACCCATAATTGGAATCCTTCGGAACCTTGGGAAAGGAATGGAGGATTCATGCTAGAGAAGCTTTCTCACTGTGAATTGGATTGGGGTTTGGATGGATATTGTGACATGTAATCCTACCAAATTGTGGTTCATGAAACTGTGTGGTATAATCAGTGATCGAGCATCATCTCTTCTTATGAACATTTAAACCAAGGGATTGGGAATTTGTTTGTTTTTAGAGAGAATTGGTGAGCCAAGGGATTGGGATCCAATCATATAAGATTGCCAAGCAAAATTCAATGAACGCATTGGTTGAGGAAGAGATAAACATGTTTTGATTCGGAGATCTCAATATCTCCTAACACCCAATGAATTCCTCATTTCTGATTTCCACTTTCTCTTTACATTCTGCAACTCAATTCATGCAATCACCCCCATTCCCTTTTAATTTCAGCAATTTAGCTTCTGCTCTTTAATTCATGCAATTTAAGATTCCACCATTTCAATTTCTTGTCATTTACTTTTCCCGCCAATTTTACATTCC
>NC_029792.2:83539156-83545225 GCF_000816755.2 Arachis ipaensis | reverse complement strand
ACCGGTGCACTTGCCGGAAGGAATTTTGCCGATCGTGCAATTTCCTAAATCGTAGCATAACTAGTTTATGCGCATCAAACATGTATTTAATAGTGGAGGGTGAGGTTTCGAAAATTTTGAAAAAGATATGATAGAAAGATATGATTGGTAAAAAAATGAATCATGATATGAAAAAGATGAGATTTTAAAATTCAAACAATATGAAAAAGATATAAAGAAGTTAAATTTGAAAATTTGTTGATGCATCTAAGGATTAGAAGAAGATATGATGAGTTGGAAGAGATTTGGAAAGGAATTGAGAAGATAAATGAGTTTTTAAAAAGATTTGGAAAGGATTTGAAAGAAAATTGAAAAGGGATTTAGAAGATTATTGAATTTTTGAAAATTGAATGTGAGTGATGAAAATTTGTAACATGTTTATGCAGAAAATTATGAATTAAAACATGAAAGTTTGAAAAAATTTGAAGTGGAAACAAAATCACCTCCCCCTGTCTTTTCTGGAGTTAAACGCCCATGTGTTGGCCATTTTGGGCGTTTAACGCCCAACCAGGTACCCTGGCTGGCGTTAAACGCCAGAAATCCTTTATCACTGAGCGTTTTTCTAAACGCCCAGGATGCTGCAACTCTAGCGTTTAATGCCCAAAAAGGTATCTTTACTGGCGTTAAACGCCCAGAATGGTACCCATTCTGGCGTTTAACGCCCAAAATACCTCTTACTGGCATTTTCGAACCAGTGAGCCATTTTTCTCTGCTTTGTGCTCTGAATCCTTCTGTAACTCTGTAAACTTCTGCATTTGGACAAATAACCTTAAAGATAATTTATATTAAACTCCTATAATTATTATTTAAATAATAAATAAACCTTGCTACTGGCTGGGTTGTCTCCCAGCAAGCGCTTCTTTATTGTCTTTAGCTGGACTTTACTGAGCTTTAATCTAGTCTCAGTTTCGAGCATTCTTGCTCAACATTGCTTTCAAGATAATGCTTTACTCTCTGTCCATTAACAATGAACTTTTTGTCAGAATCAATATCCTGAAGCTCTACATATCCATATAGTGACACACTTGTAATCACATATGGTCCCCTCCATCGGGATTTTAATTTCCCAGGGAATAATCTGAGCCTAGAGTTAAACAGCAGAACCTTCTGACCTGGCTCAAAGACTCTGTATGACAATTTCTTGTCATGCCACCTTTTTGCTTTCTCCTTGTAAATTTTTGCATTTTCGAAAGCATTGAGTCTGAATTCCTCTAGCTCATTCAACTGGAGTAATCTTTTCTCTCCAGCTAATTTGGCATCAAGGTTTACGAATCTGGTTGCCCAGTAGGCCTTGTGTTCCAGTTCCACGGGCAGGTGACAGGCTTTTTCATACACAAGCTGGTATGGAGAGGTCCCTATAAGAGTTTTGAATGTAGTTCTGTATGCCCATAGATCATCATCCAGACTCCTTGCCCAATCCTTTCTACGGGTACTTACAGTCCATTCAGGATTCGTTTTAGTTCTCTATTTGAGACTTCAGCCTGCCCATTTGTCTATGGATGATATAGAGTTGCCACTTTGTGGTTAATTTCATATCGAATCAGAGCAGAGTCAAGCTGTTTATTGCAGAAATGAGTCCCTCCATCACTAATTAGTATTCTAGGAACACCAAATCTGCTGAAGATATGCTTCTGGAGGAACTTCAGTACTATCTTAGTATCGTTAGTGGGTGTGGCAATTGCCTCTACCAATTTAGATACATAGTCTACTGCCACCAGAATGTAAGTGTTTGAGTATGATGGTGGGAAAGGCCCCATGAAGTCAATAACCCCATACATCAAATAACTCAATCTCTAATATCCCTTGTTGAGGCATGGCATAACCATGAGGCAGGTTACCAGCTCTCTAGCAACTCTCACAGTTACGCACAAACTCTCAGGAATCTCTATAGAGAGTAGGCCAGTAGAAGCCACATTTGAGGACCTTAGTGGCTATTCGCTCACCTCCGAAATGTCCTCCATGTTGTAATCCATGGCAGTGCCATAGGATCTTATGCGCCTATTCTCTAGGTACACATCTACGGATTACTCCGTCTGCACTTCTCTTAAATAGATATGGCTCATCCCACAAGTAGTACTTTGCATCAGAAATTAATTTTTTTGTTTGCTGTCTGCTGTACTCCTTGGGTATGAATCTCACAGCTTTATAGTTTGCAATGTCTGCAAACCATGGTACTTCCTGAATGGCAAAGAGTTTCTCATCCAGAAAGGTCTCAAAGATCTCAGTAGGAGGGAGGGACGCCCCTACTATTGGTTCTATCCGGGCCAGGTGATCAGCTACCTGGTTCTCTGTCTCTTTTCTGTCTCTTATTTCTATATCAAACTCTTGCAGAAGCAACACCCATCTTATGAGCCTGGGTTTTGAATCCTGCTTTGTGAGTATATATTTAAGAGCAGCATGGTCAGTGTACACAATCACTTTTGATCCTACTAAATAGGATCTAAACTTGTCAATGGCATAAACCACTGCAAGTAGCTCTTTTTCTGTGGTTGTGTAATTCTTTTGTGCATCATTTAGAACACGGATGGCATAGTAAATGACGTGCAGAAGCTTGTTATGCCTTTGTCCTAATACTGCACCAATAGCATGGTCACTGGCATCACACATTAATTCGAATGGTAATGTCCAGTCTGGTGCAGAAATGACAGGTGCTATGACCAGTTTAGCCTTCAGAGTCTCGAAGGCCTGTAAACACTTTGTGTCAAAGACAAATGGTGTATCAGCAGCTAGCAGATTGCTCAGAGGTTTTGCGATTTTTGAAAAATCCTTTATAAACCTCCTGTAGAATCCTGCAAGTCCCAGAAAGCTTCTGATTGCCTTAACATTGATGGGTGGTGGTAATTTTTCAATTACCTCTACCTTAGCTTGATCCACCTCTATTCCTTTGTTCGAAATTTTATGCCCAAGGACAATTCCTTCAGTCACCATAAAGTGACATTTTTCCCAGTTTAAAACCAGGTTAGTCTCTTGGCACCTTTTCAGAACAAGTGCTAGATGATCAAGACAGGAGCTGAATGAATCTCCAAATACTGAGAAGTCATCTATGAAGACTTCCAGAAATTTCTCCACCATATCAGAGAAGATAGAGAGCATGCATCTCTGAAAGGTTGCAGGTGCATTGCACAGACCAAACGGCATCCTTCTATAGGCAAATACTCCAGATGGACATGTGAATGCTGTTTTCTCTTGGTCTTGAGGATCTACTGCAATTTGGTTATAACCTGAATAGCCATCCAAAAAGCAGCAGTATTCATGACCTGGTAGTCTTTCTAGCATCTGGTCTATGAATGGTAAAGGAAAATGATCCTTTCTGGTGGCCGTATTGAGCCTTCTGTAGTCAATGCACATATGTCACCCTGAAACTGTTCTTGTAGGAACTAGTTCATTTTTTTCATTATGAATCACTGTCATACCTCCCTTCTTTGGGAGGATTTGGACAGGGCTCACCCAGGGGCTATCAGAGATAGGATAAATAATCCCAGCCTCTAGTAATTTAGTGACCTCTTTCTGAACCACTTCCTTCATGGCCGGATTTAACCGCCTCTGTGGTTGAACCACTGCCTTCGCATCATCCTCCAATAGGATCTTGTGCATGCATCTGGCTGGGCTAATGCCCTTAAGGTCACTTATGGACCACCCAGGAGCTATCTTGTGTGTCCTTAACACCTGAAGTAGTGCTTTCTCTTCCTGTGGCTCTAAGGCAGAGCTTATGATCACAGGAAAAGTGTCATCCTCTCCCGGAAATGCATATTTCAGTGATTGTGGTAGTGGTTTGAGTTCGGGTTTAGGAGGCCTCTCCTCTTCCTGAGGAGTTTTCAGAGGTTCTTCCGTTTTCTCTGATTCCTCCAGTTTAGGCTGAACATCTTTAAAGATATTCTCTAGCTCTGATTCAAGACTCTCAGTCATATTGATCTCTTCCACCAAGGAGTCAATAATATCAACGCTCATGCAATCATTTAATGTGTTTGGATGCTGTATAGCTTTGACAGCATTTAACTTGAACTCATCCTCATTGACTCTCAGGGTCACTTCCCCTTTTTGTACATCAATGAGAGTTCGTCCAGTTGCTAGGAAGGGTCTTCCTAGAATGAGAGTTGCACTCTTGTGCTCCTCCATTTCCAGCACTACAAAGTCAGTGGGAAAGGCAAATGGCCCAACCTTGACAATCATGTCCTCAATTATGCCTGATGGATATTTAATGGAGCCATCAGCAAGTTGGAGGCATATTCGGGTTGGTTTGACTTCTTCAGTCAAGCCAAGATTTCTGATAGTGGATGCAGGTATTAGGTTAATACTTGTCCCAAGGTCACATAGAGCTGTCTTGGTACAAGCACCCTCTAATGTGCATGGTATCATAAAGCTTCCGGGATCTTTACGCTTCTCTGGTAAGCTTTTCAGAATGACCGCACTGCATTCTTCAATGAGGAAAATTTTTTCAGTTTCTCTCCAATCCTTCTTATGACTTAAGATCTCTTTCACGAACTTAGCATAAGAGGGTATTTTCTCAAGTGCCTCTGCAAACGGGATCTTTATTTCAAGAGTCCTGAGATAGTCTGCAAAGCGGGCAAATTGTTTATCCTGTTCTGCTTGGCGGAGTTTCTGAGGATAAGGCATCTTGGCTTTGTATTCCTCAACCTTAGTTGCTGCAGGTTTATTTCCTACAGAGGTAGTTGGAGAAGCCTTCTTAGGAGGGTTACAATTAGCACTTGCAGGTGTCTGATCCCTCATTGGCGTTTGAACGCCAGGATTAGGGGTTGGATGGGCGTTTAATGCCAATTTTCCACCCTTTTCTGGTGTTTGAACGCCAGAACTGGGCATGGAATGGGCGTTTAACGCCAGTTTTTCACCCCTTTCTGGCGTTTGAACGCCAGTAGTGGGTATCCACTGGGCGTTTGACGCTAATTTTCACCATTTTCTGGCGTTTGAACGCCAGAAGTATTCCTCTCTGGGCTCTTATTGTCCTCGGAGGGATTTTGAGCAGTGGTTTGGTTATCCTCTGTCAGTTGTTCCTTTCTTGGCTTTCTGCTACCTTGAGCTGAATTATTCAATGTCCTCCCACTCCTTAGTTGAACAGCTTGGTATTCTTCTGTTATCTGTTTAGATAGCTGCTGTCTTGTCTGATTCAATTGTGCTTCCATATTCTTGTTAGCATTTTTAGTGTCTTGGAGCATCTCTTTAAATTCTGCTAACTGTTTTGTTATACGAAGCAATTGCTGATTAAGTTCAACAATTTGTTCTTGAGGACTAGGATCAGTAGATACTGCCCTAGCCTCTTCTTTCATGGGGGACTCACTGCTTGAGTACAGATTTTGATTTCGAGCAATTGTATCAATGAGCTCTTGAGCCTCTTCAATTGTCTTTTTCATGTGTATAGATCTACCAGCTGAGTGGTCTAGAGACATCTGGGCTTTTTCTGTAAGCCCGTAGTAGAAGATGTCTAACTGCACCCACTCTGAAAACATTTCAGAGGGGCATTTCCTTAGCATCCCTCTGTACCTCTCCCAGGCGTTATAAAGGGATTTATCATCCTCTTGTTTAAAGCCTCGGATGTCCAGCCTTAGCTGTATCATCCTTTTTGGAGGGAAATATTGATTCAGAAATTTGTCTGATAACTGTTTCCATATTCTTATGCTTGCTGTGGGTTGGTTATTTAACCACCTCTTATCTTGAGCTTTTACAGCAAATGCAAACAGCAATAATTTGTAGACTTCCTGATCTACTTCCTTGTCATGTACTGTGTCAGCAATTTGCAAGAACTGTGCCAGAAACTCAGTAGGTTCTTCCTGTGGAAGACCGGAATACTGGCAATTTTGCTGCACCATGACAATGAGCTGAGGATTTAGCTCAAAACTGCTTGCTTTGATGGAGGTATATAGATACTACTCCCGTATGTAGCGGTAATGGGGTTAGCATATGACCCCAGAGTCCTTCTGAACTGTTCATTTCCACTTAGGTCCATGATGGAGAAAGGGAGATGATGTGAATTGCAAGTAAAATATATTTTTGTTTTTTTTTATTCAATTAGAAATA
>NC_029792.2:83527988-83538370 GCF_000816755.2 Arachis ipaensis | reverse complement strand
TCTTGTTTAAAGCCTTGGATGTCCAGCCTTAGCTGTGTCATCCTTTTTGGAGGGAAATATTGATTCAGGAATTTGTCTGATAACTGTTTCTATGTTCTTATGCTTGCTGTGGGTTGGTTATTTAACCACCTCTTATCTTGAGCTTTTACAGCAAATGCAAACAGCAATAATTTGTAGACTTCCTGATCTACTTCCTTGTCATGTACTGTGTCAGCAATTTGCAAGAACTGTGCCAGAAACTCAGTAGGTTCTTCCTGTGGAAGACCGGAATACTGGCAATTTTGCTGCACCATGACAATGAGCTGAGGATTTAGCTCAAAACTGCTTGCTTTGATGGAGGTATATAGATACTACTCCCGTATGTAGCGGTAATGGGGTTAGCATATGACCCCAGAGTCCTTTTGGACTGTTCATTTCCACTTAGGTCCATGATGGAGAAAAGAAAATTGATGTGAATTGCAAATAAAATATATTTTTATTTTTATTTTATTTAATTAAAAACAAACCAAATAAATAATAAGATAAGATAAAATAAAATAATTAGAGATTAAAATATAAATTTCAAAAACTAAAAGAAAAAGGAAAATATAAATTCGGAAACTAAAATAATTACTTAATTAAGAAGATTTGGAAAACTTTGGATATGATTTTTGAATTTTGAAATTTCAAAACTAAGATAAGATAGAATAAGAATTTTTAAAATAAAAATATGAATCTTTAAATGAAATTTTTGAAATCTCAATTAAATAAATATGAAAGATATTTTTGAATTTAATGCGGAAGGAGAAAAACACTAAGATGACACCAAACTTAGAATTTTTTTAGATCAAAACTAAGGAAACAAACAGAAAAACTTTGAATATCAAGATGAACACCAAAAGCAACTTTTGAAAAAAATTTTAAGAAAACTAAAACATAAAGGACACCAAACTTAAAAATTTTTATACTTTGAACACTAATAATTCAAAAAAAATGAAAGAAAAATAGACTTATGCAATTGACACCAAACTTAAAATATAAAACTAAACTCAAACGGAAGACTCTAAACCAAAAAAAAAAATTTCCCTAATCTAAGCAACAAAATAAACCGTCACTTGTCCAAACTCGAACAATCCCCGGCAACGGCGCCAAAAACTTGGTACACGGAATCGTGATCCAGACTTTTCACACAACTCCGTGTAGCTGACCAGCAAGTGCACTGGGTCGTCCAAGTAATACCTTACGTGAGTAAGGGTCGATCCCACGGAGATTGTCGGCTTGAAGCAAACTATGGTTATCTTGTAACTCTTAGTCAGGATATCAATAATAATTCTCAGTTTTAATTGAAATGAGTAAAAGAACATGGATTAAATAATACTTGTTATGCAGTAATAGAGAACAGGTTGAGGTTTTGGAGATGCTCTGTCTTCTGAGTCTCTGCTTTCCTACTGTCTTCTTCTTCACGCACGCAAGGCACCTTCCATGGCAAGCTGTATGTTGGTGGATCACCGTTGTCAATGGCTACCATCCGTCCTCTCAGTGAAAATGGTTCAGCTACGATTTTCGTAGGGCTAATCATCTGTCAGTTCTCACTAGTATTGGAATAAGATCCATTGATCCTTTTGCACACTGTCACTGCGCCCAACATTCATGAGTTTGAAGCTCGTCACAGTCATCCCTTCCCATATCCTACTCGGAATACCACAGACAAGGTTTAGACTTTTCAGATCTCAAGAATACTGCCAATTGATTCTAGCTTATACCACGAATACTCTGGTCTCACGGATTTGAATGCTCTGTTTTCAAGAGATGCAATCAAACTCGTGAACCAGGAACCCAAGAGATACACACTCAATCTAAGGTAGAACGGAAGTGGTTGTCAGGCATGCGTTCATAGGTTGAGAATGGTGATGAGTGTCACGGATCATCACATTCATCATATTGAAGTGCGAGTGAATATCTTAGAATAGAAACAAGCGTGATTGAATGGAAAACAGTAGTAATTGCATTAATCCATCAAGGCACAGCAGAGCTCCTCACCCCCAACCATGGCGTTTAGAGACTCATGCCATAGAAGATACAAAATTCAGATGTAAAAATGTCATGAGGTACCAAATAAATCTCTAAAAGTGGTTTTTATAATAAACTAGTGACATATGTTTTTAGAAAATGAGTAAGCTAAGATAGATAGTGCAGAAATTCACTTTCGGGACCCACTTGGTGTGTGTTTGGGCTGAGCAGTGAAGCTTTCACGTGCATAGGCTATTCCTGGCATTGAACTCCAGCTTTTGTGCCAGTTTGGGCGTTTAACTCCAACTTTTATGCCAGTTCTGGCGTTTATTGCCAAAAAAGGGTAGAAAGTTGGCGTTTAGACGCCAGTTTGCATTATCAAAACTCGGGCAAAGTATGGACTATTACATATTGCTGGAAAGCCCAAGATGTCTACTTTCCAACGCAATTGAGAGCGCGCCAATTGGGCTTCTGTAGCTCCTGAAAATTCATTTCGAGTACAGGGAGGTCAGAATCCAACAGCATCTGCAGTCCTTTCTCAGCCTCTGAATCAGATTTTTGCTCAGGTCCCTCAATTTCAGCCAGAAAATACCTGAAATTATAGAAAAACACACAAACTCATAGTAAAGTCCAGAAATGTGATTTTTATTTAAAAACTAATAAAAATATACTAAAAAATAGCTAAATCATACTAAAAACTACATGAAAATACCTCCAAAAAGCGTATAAAATATCCGCTTATCAAGCACCAAACAATCCTCCTAGACCCAGGCAATTTATCACTACCCCAATCCATGCTATCAAACGTTGAACGTGCAACCATAGTGAACCTAGGATGATGTCTCCAATCACTACACAACTCTCCCCTATTAGTAACTCCACAAAGGGCTCTAAGTTGACCATCATTCTCAAGAAACCCATATTCAAGTGAGAAAGTAAAGCTTATAGAGAGGAATTTAACCCACTTGAAAGTAGTACTGGATGATAGTGGTTTAGGGAGGGTGACCTCCCCACACTTAGCCAATGCAGGGTCCGTTCCCTTGTGGTCTTCCTTTGCAACTTTCACCTTTTTGCAAGCTTCTTCAACTTCGATTCCTTGCTCACCAACTTCTTCTATCTCTTTCCCATCACTCTCGTCATACATGGGAGGTTTAGTGAAGTTTACTTCATTATCAATTACAAGCATATTGGGGAAGGACTCATCAAGGTCAAAGGGCTTATGTGTTGATACGGAATCATCATAAATAGGAGGGCCTATTTCTTGTAATGCTTCTTCCCATTCTTCACTTACAGCAGGCCTTGGAGGTTGCACATCCTCCTCAACATTGCTTTCTAGTCCAATGGAGGAAGGTTCAACAAGATCATCAAGGGGATTGATCAGCGTGGACAAAAAATCACTAATGATGGAATCCACTTCTTGGTCAATGTCCCTCAACTCTCCATCCAATTCCTTAACATCCCTTCCTAACTTCGTGGAAGGAGGCTTTTCAACTTGCGATTCCTCTATGCACTCAACATATCCTAAGTACCCGACCACTACTTCCTTTTGTTCAATAAACTCTACCTCTTCTTCTTGTGGTATTTCTTGCCTTAACTCCTTTTCTTCACCTTGGAGCTCCAATTTCACTCCATCACCAAGCTCCTTGATTGCTTCTCCATATTCAACAATGGGAGTACTTGAGGTGCATGGGCTTAGGTGGGAGGCTAGGCGACCAACGGCTTCTACCATGATAGCCATTTTGGTTTCTATTTCCTTAAAATCTTTTTCAGTCTCCTCTTATTTCCTTAGGATATGAGATTCAAGATCTTTTATTTCTTGCGTGTGGGCTTCATCAAAAGGCAGTGGTCGAAAAGAGGGTTCATTGTTCGAGGGAAAGGATTCATAATTGGAAGGTAGTTCATCTTGGTAAGGGTATGGGGGTGGTGTGTATTGAGGTGGTTCTTGAGAGTAATTGTGTTGGAATTCTTGTGGTTCCATGTATGGTTCATGTGGCTTATAAGGTGGTTGATATGATGAATAAGGATTATGATCATAATGAGGTGTTTGGCGGTAGAGGGCTTGTGAGTAAGGTGGTTCAAAATTAGGTTGAGAGGGTGGTTCATAGGCATGTGGTGGTGGTTGTTGACAACTACAATAAGGGTCACCACATCCATTGGATTGATATGCATGAGGGGTGGAATTATACCTATAAGAAACCAGAGGGTGTTGTCGCCAAGAAGGGTGATCAATTCTTTGAGGCTCCCTCCACCTTTGATTGTTCCATCCTTGATGCATGTTATCATTGTAGCTTCCATTTCCTACAACATAATTTGAGCCAAACTCATAGCCAAAAGGGTGAGAATTTATAATAGAAAATAGAAACAAAAGCTAACAAAAATAAGCGATAAAGTTCTAAAGCTAACAAAAATTAACAAATAACCAAAAAGGCAAGCATATTCACAATATTCACAATAGCCAATAATAAAGCACCATTGCAATCCCCGGCAACGGCACCATTAATTTGATGCAAGGGTTTATACCGGTTCGGAATTCCAAAAGATAATTCCGTTGTTAGTATAGTCCAAACCAGTAGTTAATCCTCGAATCAAATTAAGTTTGGTTTTGTCACAAGTACAAACCCCAATAAGAATTAACCATAGTATTAAACTCGGGTCGTCTCACAAGGAATTGCAATGAAGTGGTCAATTATTGGCTATGAAGGGGATAAGGGGTTTGATTGTAAAGGGCAAGAAATTAAATGGGAAAGAATTTAAATGACAAGAAGAGTAAATCAAGAAATTAAATAAAGCAATCAATAAAGAGAGACATTCATGGCAAGGTTTGAGATCATAGGCTTTCTATCCTAGTCATTAATCATAACAATACTTAACAAGAATTTATCTTATTTCGTCATCCCCAATGTTAGAAGGTGTAAGTTATCTTCCATTAGAGAAAGTCAAACAAGACTAGTTAATCTCAAATCGAAAATCCTAATCAACTCACTAATTGAATTAGCAAGAGATTAGAGTCATTGAAAATGATATTAACTAACAACTCTAGATAACCAATCTAAATTGGTTATTAATGACTCAAGATTGCCCAATTACTCTTTCCAAGACAAGAATGCTCAAAATCTACTCTAAAGCCCAACCAAGCATTTTGTCAAACACTTGGAAGGCATAAAAGGGAAGCATAGTAAAAATACAAGAATAATAAATCTACCAACTACCAATTGCAAGAAAGTAAATCAACAACTCAAATCAACAATTATAAGACATCAAACATTAAATTTCATTAAAAGAGATCTAAATCCAACATGAGCATCCATGAACATAAAAGAGAGCATAAAAGGGAAATTAACAAGAAAACTAAGAGAAGCAAAGTGTAGAAGAATGAAATTGTAGAAGAAACAAGATGAGAACAATAATCAAAACCTAGATCTAAGATGGAATTAAGCCTAAGAACCCTAATTCTAGAGAGAAGAGGGAGCTTCTCTCTTTAGAAACTAACCTAATTATACTACAAATAATTGCTCTCCTCTTTGCTTGGGCTTCAATTCTGCATGAAATACACTCAGAAACAAGCTGGATTTGGGACTGGGCAGCTCAGAAATCGCCTCCAGCATTTTGCCTTTAAGTAGGTCACGTGCGAGTAACGGCGCGTACGCGCCATGTACGCGTGCGCGTCGCTTGGACATTTTTCTCATCCACGCGTATGCGCCATGTACGCGTGCGCGTCGCTTGGACATTTTTCTCATCCACGCGTATGCGCCATGCGATGCCACTTCTGTGCGCGCATGCCTTGTATGCTTGCGCGCCCATTGAGGTATTCCCAATCTTTGTTTCTTTATGCATTCTCCACTTTGTATGCTTTTCTCCTCATTTCTTCCATCCGATACTTGCCTTATGAACCTGAAACGACTCAACAAACATATCAAGGCATCAAATGGAATTAAAGTGAACTAAAATCACCATTTTAAGGGCCTAAAAAGCATGTTTTCACATTTAAGCATAATTTAAGGGAGGATTACAAAACCATGCTATTTCATTGAATAAATGTGGGAAAAGGTGATAAAATCCCCTAAAATAAGCACAAGATAAACCACAAAATTGGGGTTTGTCACCTCCCCAGTGTCCAAGATTATAAAATCTGCAGGGATGTAAAGGTTCTCAACCTTTACTAAGACATCCTCTACCAGACCATATGCCTTCTTTATTGATTTATTTGTCATCTCTAGTGAGATTCTTGCAGCTTGTACCTCAAAGATTCTCAGCCTCTCCATTACAGAGAGTGGCATGAGGTTTATACTTGGTCCTAGGTCACACAGAGCCTTCTCAAAGGTAATGGTGACTATGATGCAAGGAATCAGGAAGCGTCCGGGATCCGGCAGCTTCTGAGGTAGTTTCTGCTGAACTAAGGCATTGAGTTCTTTGGTAAGCACTGGAGGTTCTCCGCTGAACCAAGGCATTGAGTTCCTTGGTGAGCACTGGAGGTTCTTCCTCCAATGGTTCTGTGCCAAACAACTTGGCATTCATCTTTATTAGAGTTTCTAGGTACCGAGCAACTTGCTCCTCCCTAGTTTTCTCTTCCTCATTAGAGGAAAAATACTCTTCAAATTCTATGATCTTCAACCAAGCATTCAAGGGAATTTCAATGGGCTCCTCATGAACCTTTGGTGTTATCATTTCTTCAATAGGGGAGTTCTTAGTGGGCTTAGGGTTGCCAACTACCCCTATTATAGCATTCAATGCCAGGACTTGTGTTTCTTTGGGCGTTGAATGCCCAGCTTGTGTCCCTTTGCTAGCGTTCAACACCAACTTTTGTTCCTTTTTGGGCGTTGAACGCCCAGTAAGGACCTCCTTGCTAGCGTTCAACGCTATTGATGGCTCCACTTTGGACGTTGAACTCCCAGTAAGAACTTCCTTACTGGTGTTCAACTCCAATGCATCCCCTTCAGATTTAGCCTCAGTTTCTACAGTGATGGCCTTGCACTCTTTTCTTGGGTTAACTTTAGTGTTACTATGAAGAGTGTTAGGAAGGGTCTCAGGAATCTTCTTACTCAATTGACTAACTTGTACCTCCAGATTTCTGATGGAGGACCTAGTTTCTGTTATGAAACTGTGAGTGGTCTTAGAGAGTTTAAAGACTATGGTGGCTAAGCCAGAAAGGCTCTGCTTAAAAGTCTCCATCTGTTGCTGAGAAGGTGGGAATGGTGGTTTATTGTTGAACCTATTCTGGGTTCTTCCACCTTGATTGTTGTTAAAGCCTTGTTGAGGCTTTTGTTGATCCTTCCATGAAAGGTTAGGATGATTCCTCCATGAAGGGTTGTAGGTGTTTCCATAGGGTTCTTCCATGTAATTCACCTCTTCCAACATGGGTTGATCTGGATCATAAGCATCTCCATCATAGGAGGTGTCCTGAGTACTGCCATCTGCAGCTTGCATTCCAGTCAAATGCTGAGAAATTATATTGACCTGTTGGGTCAAGATCTTGTTCTGAGCCAATATGGCATTCAGAGTGTCAACCTCTAGAACTCTTTTCTTCTGAGCTACCCTATTGTTCACAGGGTTTCTCTTAGAAGTATACATAAATTGGTTGTTTGTAACCATTTCAATGAGTTCTTGCACCTCTGCAGGCGTTTTCTTCAAGTGGAGTGATCCACCAGCAGAATGATCCAAGGACATCTTGGATACCTCAGATAGACCATCATAAAAGATTTCTAGGATAGACCATTCTAAGAGCATGTCAGGAGGACACCTCCTGATCAGTTGCTTGTATCTTTCCCAAGCTTCATTAGAGGGATTCACCCTCTTTTTGTCTAAAGGTTTGAACTTTCACCCTAAGCTTGCTCATCTTTTGAAGTGGAAAGAACTTGGCCAAGAAAGCATTGACCAGCTTTTTCCAAGAGTCTAGGCTTTCCTTAGGTTGAGAATCTAACCATATCCTAGCTTTGTCTCTAACAGCAAAAGGGAAAAGCATAAGTCTGTAGACCTCAGGATCCACTCTATTGGTCTTAATAGTGTCACAGATTTGCAAGAATTCATATAAGAACTGATGTGGATCTTCCAGGAAAAGTCCATGAAATTTATAATTCTGTTGCATTAGACAGACTAACCGAGGCTTAAACTCAAAGTTATTTGCTCTAATGGCAGGTATGGAGATACTTCTTCCATAAAAGTCAGAAATTGGTGCAGTAAAGTCACCAAGAACCTTCTTTGCATCTCCTTCATTATTCGGTTCAGCTGCTATATCTGTACTTTCAGTTTCTTGTTCAAAAAGTTTTGTGAGATCTCTTCTGATGTGAAGAAGAAAGAAGAATGAAGATAGAAGAGTGAGAAGAAGAATTCGAATAAAGGGGGTAAAGAATTCAAAAATTAAGAAGTAAAAGGAGAAACTAGAATTAAAATATTTTTGTTTTTAGTTTATTTATTTATTAAATAGGAAATTAAAAGCTAATTAAGTAAAAAGATTTTGAAAATTGAAAGATGATTTTCTAAAAATAAGCGAGAGAAATAGAAGGGAAGTTTTCAAAAATAGAAGAGAGAAGAATTAGTTAGGAAGTTTTGAAAAAGAAGAAAGAGAAAACAAGTAACTAATTAAGAAAGATTTGAAAATAAAATAAGATTTGAAAAAGATTTGATTTTTGAAATTTGAATTAGGATAAGATAAGAATTGAAAGGATTTGAAAAAGATTTTATTTTGAATTTTGAAATTGAAACAAGATAAGATAAAGATTTGAAAAAGATTTATTTTTTGAAATTAAAATTTAAAATTAAGATAAGATAATTATTTGAAATTTAAAGAAGGATAAACCAAAGATCATATAAAGATTTGAAAAAGTTTTGAATTTTAAAATTTGAAAAGAAAGATAAGATAGGAAAGATTCAAATTTAAAAGAAATTATTTGAAAAGATTTAAAAAAAGATATGATTTGAAATTTGAAATTTGAAATTAAGATAAGATAAGATAATGATTTGAAAATAAAATTTGAAATTTTTTGTGAAATTTTCGAAAAGAATTTTTGAAATAAAGATAAAAAAGATATTTTTTTTATTTTTTGAATTAATGAAGAAAGAGAAAAACAACCAAAAGACACCAAACTTGAAATTTTTTAGATTAAAAGACACTACTTTTCGAAAATTAAGAAAACAAACACCAAAAGACACCAAACTTAAAAATTTTAAGATCAAAACATGAACAACTTAAATTCCAAGAAAGAACGCTAAGAACAAATTCGAAAATTTAAAGGAAACAAAGAACACACAAAGGACACCAAACTTAAGAATTGACATTAGACTCAAACAAAAGACACTATTTTTGAAAATTTTTTTGAAAAGAAAGGAAGAAAGTTCGAAACTTTGACAAGAACAAGAACAAAAAACTCAAACAAAAGATAAAGATTAATAAAAAAAAGCAAAGATTTTTGTAAAATTTTTTATTATTTTTTTTGAAAAAAAAAATAAAAGACTCAAACAAAATAATAAAAGGTATCTAATCTATGCAACAAGATAATTTGATTATTTGTCAAATCCAAACAATGTTAACTTTTATAAATTACTTTTAAAAAATAAAAGTTTTACCAAACTAGGACTTATTAAAGTAACCATTAAAATGATACTTCAATATTAATTCAATACCTATTATCCTTTGACATGAACTCTTCATAGTCTGAGTCATCAGTTTTAATTATTTTGTTTTTTACTAAGCTACTAATAGGTACACTTTTATTTCTCAATTTTCTTCTCTTTAATTTAAATTTTTTTTTTCTGAGTCAATGCTACTGTTGATAGCTTTTTCACCAAAAGATACAAATAACTTGTACAAATTATCTTCACACTTATAGTCACTAGAAGACTCATTCCCATCATATTCATGCACATTCTTGGCAAGAATAAATTTGGACTGGACAGTTTTGGTGGATGTATATTTTGATGGAAGATAATTCATCTACATTTGAACAACAAAAATTATTAAACTAACGTTATTGAATCACTAAATCAATAAATCGTAATATAATGTCTTGTCCAAAATTATTCAATGTCTATTAAAGAACTATTGGCTCTCCTCCATTGATGAAAAAAGGAATAAAAACCCTGACATTTACTAATGCAAGAAACTACCAAACCCAAGAATAACTCTTCACAAACAAAATTTGCAACTATCTTTTATAATGATAAAAAAATTATTAAAAAGAAAAAAAAAATCATATAATTTATCATGAAATAGTAACTTGGGAAAAAAGAATGCTCTGAAAGTTCTAAAAACCTCACCAACAGATTCAAGCCACTAAGCAAGTTATACACAATTTGTTGCTGTTATTCTGGTATTTAGCAAGAATTGCTAAAGAGGTACTATTTCTGAATGTCAAAAGTAGAAGAGAAGAGAAAGGGGTTCACGTTGATTAAAGACTGAA
>NC_029792.2:83520789-83527963 GCF_000816755.2 Arachis ipaensis | reverse complement strand
CATTTACCCACTTACACATATTGGGTTTTTTTTTTTTTTAGGAAGACACACAATGTATGGCTCTTTATCACTCCAGTTAGAGATCGAGCCTCTTGTGACATATTTGAAAGAAAAAAACTAATATTAGGACATAACCTCAGCCACAGATATATAGAATTGTGCGGTAAGAGCATAATCGGCCTAAATACCCTTAGAGTTTTTTTTCCCCTCAAAGGTAGATGATTTTATTTTAAAACTAAAATGAAATGTATGGTTCACTTAGGACTACAAGCATAGGGGAAAAATGAAAATGATCCAACAAAAAAAACTCAAAGACCAAGCATTAGAGAAAGAGAATGTTATCAGATAGAATTTTCATCTTCTTTCAAGGGTCAGAACAGCGCAAAAAGAGGGAGGGAGAGAGAGAATGAATTCATATGGATCTTCTTCCTTCTTCTATAGCTCGACGAGCAAACTCTGCAACTAAGAGGGTAGATCTTCTAACTTTTTCAAAGGTGAATTCGTTCTTTGTTCTCCAAATCCACTATGCTGAATAAACGGCCAAAGTTGTTCTGTCTTCTCCTCTTCTTTCTTTTTCTACCGTGTTTATAAATCTTAACCACCACCTCCATGGTTCTTTAAGTTGAGTTGGGACAAATATGGAGTTGGCTTTCCAGACTTCAATTGCATCTGAACAATGAACATCCACAAAGACAGTAATAAATGGACTCATCTTCAACTTGGCACTGTGAACAAAGTGGTTAGATTCAATGGATTCTTCCGTACAGTTTTCACTTTACAAGTAAACCATCATACACCACTTTTCATCAGAAATTCTTGATTTCTGGTTGACATTTGAACTCCCAAATTGCAGACCAGAGTTCATTGCCGCCACACTGTCCGGAGAGAAATTCAAGTGGAGAATGAAAAAACTCGAATGCCAAGCTATAGAATGCTACTATATATGTTCTTTTTCTGTCTCTCATCCAGATAATTTTATCTTCTCCCTCTTTAATTGAAGTTCTGAGTATAGCTGCTACCATTATTGGACTGAAATTTTCTTAAATGAATATTTAATTTCAAGTTCTGTTTGATTGAATTAATATTAAGTTAGAAATCCTCTATAATTTTGATTAAATTTTGCCTATCTATCTTTCACAAAATTTCCATAACTTCTCCTGCACTTTCCTTATCTTGAATAAATTCGCTCTTCCATTTAATAGGTATAACTAGTAAAATTTAATTAGTATCACACACTTCTTAAAAAGAGAATTACTAACAAATATCCTTACGATATTTATTAAGATTTCTAGAATAAAAACTTATACGTCAAAATATCTTATACATTTAATGTTATTAAAAACATTAAAATCTTTTCTTAAATATAAAAGTTTCTATTATTGCATTCTTAACAAACTACAGATATTTTTTTTCTAAATAAACAGTAATTTAAGATCAAATAATATTGAGTAGAGGACAAATAATTATTTAACGTGGAACAAAGTAATATTGATAGAGTAAATAACCATTCTAACAATAAAAGATTCGGATGTTTATAAAATTAATTATGAAAAATTAAAACTAAAATTATATCTATACAAGATATATTTTGTTCGATAAAAATAATCAATTATTAAATTTTTATTTATAATTTCGTAAATATTTCTCTCCCATCCTAAATTGATTCATTCCCTTTCTCTTCCTGCTACTTATTCGTAAACTATTCTACAATTTTTCTTTTGTTACAGTTGCCACCACATTCGCAGCTAGCTCTAAATCAGTCGCCGCCACTTCTCCATCAAAATTCTTACTGTTTTTCCACTTTCTCCTTTAGTCATATCAACTTCTTCCTCAGTTATTAATTTCTATTCAAAACATTGAATCAGCAATCTCAAAGTCAAAGCAATGATATATTTTTTTAAATTGGCTTTAGGACAAGCCTTTTTTTTCAACCTAAACAGAACCAACTTATCAACTTCTCCTCTTTTTTCAAATCTTTCTGACTTAAATTGTATTGGATCATTCCATGGTTCAGAATTTCTATAATAAATAGTCCAAGCATTTGCCAGCAAAATAGTGAAAGAGGTGGAGCTTGATGATGCAAATGGCAAAATCCTTGTGGCGTTCCAAAGAAGATGGAGCTGGTGGTCGAGGAGGCACTCGGAGAAGATGAAGCAGAAGAAGAAGCCAATGAAAGTAATTGCTTCGGACTTTTCTTGTTTGATCTCGTCCATGTTTTCGACGAGGAGGACGATGGGAACTCCGACAGCAACGACAACGCCCTCGTCACCCATGATGGTGGCAAAGTAATCATGATCGAAAGTCTTACTCTTGGAGGGCTTATCGCCTTCGGATTTCACCTATGACACGATCTTTTTTTTGTCATGATTGAGCTAAGTGCTAGTATGGAGATCTCCCAAAAATTTTTGAATCAAAAGTTCTAATTATAAATTTAAAATTGCTGTGATTTAAATTTGTGATAATTGTGGTAAGATATAGTTGAAAGAGTTAAAAATAAAGGAGTTAATTTGATGAAATAATAAAGATAGCAAATCTTTTAATATTTTAAATTTGCCCCAATAATAAAACCCTCCTATCAGCTCAGGTTGTTCCTATCTCTGTTCAATTTCAGCTCAGCTCCCAGAAGACCTTCCCAAAAGAAAACCCATCAACACCTTCATGGAAGACCACCAATCACCCTGCGGCTTCTTCATCTCCCATCTTCCACACCAGGTACCATCCATATCTCTATTCAATTTCGCGAGTTCATCGAAATTCTTGCGATTCTCGTCGTTTTCTTTCTCATTCCACCGAAATCTCATGAATTCGTTTCATCCGCACCAAGTTCAACTCGTCGAGGTCGACGCTGCAGTAGTCGTTGAACTCGAGTATCTCAATGTATGCGTAAGGAGATAGCAGATCTTGCACTGATTTGTATAGAAAGTGAAGCAGAGAGAGAATCTGATATGGAAGCACATTTTGCAAAACGGTGATAACCCTAATAGTGTCTAGAATTGTGATAATATCTCCATTTTTGCAATGCTGATAAGCTGATATTTGTGTTTGCTGGTTTGAGATTTGTTGTTCTTGAAGAATGGTAGAGTGGAAAATGGAGTGAGAATTTGTTTGTTTCTTTTCACATTTTTTTCTTTGGATTGTAACTTTGGGGGTTCTTATACATTGCAAGTAGTGCGAACAGGGTCTGCTAAAGGTTGGTGTTTTGGGTTTGGGATGAAAATAAAAGCAGCATTGAGCTTATTGCAGAGATAGAGTAGGGTAAAGTTAAAGGTTAAAGATGATGAAGCCGAACAATTTGATTTAATATTTCGCTTTTGCTTTATTCGTTTGTAGATGTGATTGATTTTGCTCAAAAATAACCTCATCTCTTCGTTATCATTTATCTTCATATCAAATATCTGAATAGCTTTGGGTTCTATTGTGGGTTTCTTCTTTAACTTGTTATTTTTTTTTAATGAAAACTTTTTTGTGTGCTTATGGAGTTTCGGTGTACAAGTTTGATATGAACAAGACTTCTCAGTTGATGTATTGATACTTGTGCCTCATAAATTAGATATCATTCCATCACACATGCAATTTAAGTGTATTAGAGCATCATCCAACAGAAATTTGAGATACTGAATATTTGCAGTTAAAAGCCAACAATAGAATGGCCAATTTTGCATAAAGATATTGTGAGATGAATGAGGATACATTAGATATGATATTTTTAGTTATGAATGAATCAGAAAGATAGTTAGGGTAGCATTTGTTTTAAGAAAGACCATAGAATCTTCTTTTAGGTGGTTTGATCATGGATGAAGATTGTACAAAAACTATAAACAAAACTATTAAGGAAGACCTAAATTTAGTCACTTCTCTGTACTCTATGCACAGTTTATGATAGATTGATAGTCCTTAATTACATCTTTTGATCCATATTGTTGGAAAGACTTGATCGTTGTTATTCTATTTTATAATTTAGCGGGTCATATGTATAATTCATTTTTTCGAGTTAACACTGTACTGATATACAGCTATGGCTTAGGATGACGAGGTGGAAGCTGGTATGCAACAAAGAAGTTCAAAAAAGAGTAGATGAAACTGCTAGGACAGATTAAACCTAGAAGATGGGAATTGCTTGGGAGATAAAACCAAGAGAATTGAAATTTCAGTTCCTCAGAAGGCCCCCTTAATAAGATCAAAAGTGACAGATACTTCAGCTAATACATCTGAAACAATTGTAAAGATGCATCCTCCAAAGTGCCGGATGCTGCTGCGAAAACATCCGAAACAATTGTAAAGAATGCATCCAGTACTCATACAACTGGGAGTGCCCACTAGTATTTTTAGTCTTGATAAAATTATTCTTTCAAACTTCAGTGCTTATAGTGATGGCTATGGATGCTTATAGTGATGGCTATGGATGCTGAATAAGCCTTTCAAAAAAAAAGTTAAATAGCATAGAAACAACAATCTGTAATTTTACCAAAAAGTAATATTATCAAAGAAAGTTAATTTATATTTTTTGTATTTGTGAATGATGAAAGTAACAAATGGAAATAATTGATCACCTACCCAACTAAAAATGTAGAAAGAAGAGGATTAAAACGATAAGAAACAAGACTAAAATTAAAATAACTATAAGACGAGGATTAAAACTATAATTGATCACCAATGATTAAAACTATAAAGGTGAAAACTCAGTACATCATTTAAAATACTCAAATACTCAAATTTGCTGTGCGTATGTTAATATTTGACAAGCTTTTGACAAGCTTCCATCGGGAAGTGGCAGTTCAGGTTATTTGATATTAGCTTTTAAAATAAGAAAGATTACAACTGAGAACCAGTGTTGAGCAGAATTTGAAAAGTGGTCCTGTGTTAGATTAAGGCTGCATTAACTACTATTAGTACAACAATCAAAGAGGAGTTCTGGCACACCTTAACCCCAAATTGGAAACATGGTCCATACTTCTGAAAACTGACAAATGCCATACATTACAGTACTACTCAGATCCACTTCTTCTTTAAGAATGGCAAACTATGCAATATTTGTTTTTTTCCACTTCATTCTACCTAATTCTTCAGCAAAATACACATTAAAAATAGAAAAGAAAAAGAAACTATGGTTGCTAGTAATTGCTTTGATTTTCTTCCCCCCTGCAAAGATAGGAACTCCAAAAGCCTTCCAATTTGGAGTTGATTTCCCATGAGTTTGCTGCCTGACAAGATTTGTTAAAATCCAAAGTTAACGATGGTAAGGAGAAACACAAGTAAACAATAAAAGCCTATGCATGGCATACAGATTATAAGGGAGCATATGAACCCAATTTTTGTCTATAGTCTGGCAGTGAGCATTAGAGTAGTTCAAACTGTCAATTGTAGAGGTAAATTAAAACCATCTAATAAGCAAATAAGCAATAAGTCGAGGCCTAAAAAGAATCACAATACTAATAAGTCAAGGCCTAAAAAGAATTACAGTTTACAATCAAATAAGCAAAACTAACCAATGACTATTGAATTTTCAAAAGAATCACAATACTAATTTCTGAATTTACAAACACACTAAAAAAATCAAACAACAATAACAAATAAAGCTTTTCCAAATGCTGTATATACATAAGAGTGTCACATATCAATTGCATTGATATTTTCATGTTTGAATATGACTCAACCATTTGATTCCCAACCGTACAGCACAAAAAAAAGGATAAGGCATTGGGGAAATGTTTGAAAATTAAAATCCTGTATCACGACCAGGAGCCTCTTTCCAGTTCATAATCTTAAATTATTCACTGTTCTAGGTTATAGATTCCATCGTAATCATAATTTAACAAAAAAAAAAAAGTGGAAAATCGTGGATTTGGAGAGAGGAAATGGAAGGAACGGAATGAGAGAGGAAGAACTGAAGAAGACTAATAGGTACTCACTGTGTTATTGGAAAACAATTTGGCATGCTTCATGAATATACACAAGCATTCTTAATTTGTATTGGAACAAAAAAAATGAAATCAATTAAGCAAATTCATACCTGAGACTGAGGTTCCATTGTAACTCTGGAAGTGGAGGATAAAGGGGAAGACGGAGCACCACGGTGCTGACGACGATTCGAAGAGAGAAGAGGAGACGGGGAGAGCGAGCCTAGGAACGATGCCGGGAGATGAGATGAGACCGGCAGCGAGTGCTGGCTGGACGGCGATGGACGGCGACGGCGAGGGCAAAAACAAGAGAAGGATGGAGTGGGTGGTGATAGTTGTGAACGGATTGGAGGGTGCGGTGAGTTTACACTTTACGGGAAAAGGAATTAGGGTTCCACTTTATGAATTTAAAAAATATTTGGGGTAAATATAAAAAAATTATTATTATTATTAACCTCTATATGGGGTATATTTTTAAATTATGTTTTGTGCACATTGAAAAAGCTCAAAACACCTGAGCTTATTATAGACAGACCCTGTAAAAAGTGTTTCTATGTGGCTGCATCATACCACGCCAAATGTATAGACGAAACTCGAAAGTAAGATGAGGCGGCACGCCAAAATCAAAGAGACATTGGAAAAATCTACATTTTTTGTCTGATCTACACAAATGTCCAAAAGAGGTGGCAACCTTGAACACCGCCATTACATATATATTCTTCGGTTACGTTATTATTCCTTATGCTTCATTCTTAAGCAAACAGCAAAACAATAGTGTTCATCCTTAGCTTCTTAATTATTATTATTCATGGCGGAAAAAGATGGACAAAGATCAACTAATCGTCCTCTGGAATCGCCTAATGAGGGCTTGCCAAGTGAGTTCATAATTTCATAATATTATTATATTTTGTGCAAATTAACAAGCAAAATTGATTCTGTTAATTCTTTAATTAATTCTTGTATAATCGCAAAATCATTCATGTATGGGAAACCACCGAGAAATTGGATAGCCGTTTAAATTATAATTTACCTCAATCTGTTTTTATTGTTGAGCATTTATGTTGGTATTTCAATTTTTGCGCATTGATGTTATAATTGTTGTTTATAGCATTTCTAATTTTAGATTTAATTTTAATTTTATTTTAGATTCGATAAAATGACTCATAAATTAATTTTTATTATATTTTAAAATTAATTTAATTTTAATTTATAATTTTTTTATTTAAGTTAAAAAATTAAAATTTAATTATAAATATTGTATATGAAAATATTTATAA
>NC_029792.2:83517350-83520764 GCF_000816755.2 Arachis ipaensis | reverse complement strand
AAAAGTAAAAAGTACCTAGTATCTCTTTCTCTTGCCTCTTGTCAAATGCTTATCTGCCTGTATAGAAGAAGACTAGAAGAGCAGTCTTCAGCCGGCTAAAAGGACAATCACGACTGGAACTCCAAAACAATCCGGTGAAAAACCAAATACGTACATACGGAAAAGAATCTTTTTCGATTTTTTTAACAATTGATACAATATAATGTGATCTCTCACCTTTAATTTTATGAATAGAACTAAAAATAAATAAGAGAAAAAGAACAATAAATAATTAGATTAAATACTAAATATCATTCAATTTTTTTTATTAGAGAGAATCTACTCCTACATACATATTGTTTTCTTACAAACTTTCTTTTGGGTGTCTTTGTTATCTTACAATTAATAATGAGAACTTCCATTATCATTATTATTATTATTATCGTCTTCTTTTTATATGTATAACAAAAAAAAAATACAGTATTAAAAAAGATATTTTTGTACTTTGTAATAAAATTTCGTAGTAAAAATTAAGAAATTTATGTATTATTATTAAAAAATTTCGATGTATTTGTATTCTGATAAGTTTTACATAATTCAAAACTCTTCATTTTCTTCTTCCTCATCTTTTTCTACTTTTTTTTCTTTTTTTTCTTTTTTTTATCATCACCATCTTTTTTTTCTTATTCATCTTTTCCTTTTTATTTTATCTTCTCAAGTTTCTTCTTATTTTATTCTTTTAACAATAATATAAAAAAAATCAAACAAAGAAAAAGAAAAAATATATAATGTTGCAAAATTATTAGGAAGAGGATGAATCTACATTCATTCAACTAAAAGAAATAAATAAATAAAAAAAAAAAGAAGAAGAAAAAATACAGTATTAAAGAAAATATTTTTGTGCATTTGTAGCAAAATTTCGGTGTAAAAACTAAAGAGTAAAGTATTGTTTCTGTCCCCCAACATTTGGGGTAAATCCTATTTGTATCCCTAACGTTTGTAAAAGTAATTTAATGTTATCCTGCCGTCAATTACATATCATGAGCGCTTTAGTTTGAATTTTAAAAATCTCTTCTTGAAGTTAGAATATAAATGTCTGAGATAAAATCGATGATCCACTCCGAAAAATAACTCATCAAAAGTTAAAACTAATTCCTACAACATTTATATAATTCACTTGTTTAAGGACATAATTGAATCTAAACACAAATAGTGGGTATAATATTAAAATCGAACACATCCAAGTGAGACCTAATTGAGAATGAATACATCCAAGAGAGAATAATTGAAAAATATAATCTGATTTGTTAGTATAATTAATAGTAGGATAACATTGAATCACTTTTATACACGTTATGGATATAAACAGGACGATTTAAACGTTAGAGACACAAATAGAACTTACCCCAAACATTAGGGACAAAAACGATACTTTACTCAAAACTAAAAAATTTATGTGTTATTGTTAGAAATTTCAGTGTATTTTTATTCTGATAAGTTCTGCATAATTCAAAACTCTTTCTATTTTTCTTCTTCATCTTTTGCTGCTTTATCTTCATCCTTTTTTTTCTTATTCATCTTTTTTCTTCTTGTTTTACATTCTCAAGTTTCTTCTTGTTTTATTTTTTTTTTAAAAATAAAAACAAAAAATTAAACAAAGAAAAAGAAACACATAATGTTATACAAAAAGTGAATTCTTGATTTAATTTCAGGGTTAATTGAGGTGCATTCCAAAAATAAGCTCAAACCAAAAGTGCACCTTATTCAGATCTAGAATGCATTGAAATTAAATATAAAATATACTGAAAATATTTAATGATAACCCTTTTAAAAATTTGTGCCACAATTAAAAAATTTCAGTGTCAAAATTGAGAAGTTTCTGTGTAACGGTTAAAAAATTTTGGTGTTATTTCTTGACAAAAATTCTCTTCCTCTTCTTTTTTTATCGTTATCATCTTCTTCTTTTCTTATTCATCTTTTTTTTTATTTTACTCTCTTAACAAAAATAAAATAAAAAAATAAAAAAAATCAAACAAAGAAAAAAATACATAATGTTGCAAAATCAATAGGAAGAGGAGGAGGAAAAAAAGATGCAGCAATAACAGCAATAAAAGAACGACTATGAGGATGAAACGAGCGAAGAAGAAGAATGAACACGAAAAAAAGAAAGAATACGAAGAAAAAGGAAAAAAAAAGTAGGAGGGAGAGGAGGAACGCGAAGAAGAAGATCAGAGAAAACATGAAGAAGAACGGCGTGATTTCACGCGCACATTATGTAAGTGGATTTTGTTGGGTTATGGTTAGAGTAAACTACCATTTCTACCCATAAAAGTTGAAAACGCTGACATATCTACCCATAGAACATAAAAATTACCATTTGTACCCATAAAAGATTGACTTTCGCATGCAAAATTACCCAAACCCTAAATAATTACATAAAATTTCCAAACTACCCCCTTCTCTTCTCTCACGCACCCACCCTCACTCACTATCTACAACACCTAAACCATCACTACTGTAGTATCATCTCCCTTCCTACTCTCTCTTTATCACTCACTTACTCATTCACTTTTTCTCTCTCACCTCTTGAACATCAACATATCCCAGCCACTATCCTCTTCAAAATCACAAAAAAGAACAAACTCAGATCAAATTGAAGAATAGAACATGCACAGATTTAAAATAAAACCCTAATTTCTTAGAACCTTCACCAAAAATTGACAATTTTTCAGATTTCATATCACCATTTTCGTTGCAAATAACACAGAACACTAATTTGATTTTGGCGACATTGGGAGGAGATGACGAAGACGCATCACTAGGAGAAGAGAACAATGATGCCGAGAGAAGGAGAAGACGAAGATACGACATGTGGAAAAGGAAGGAACTCAGCGCTGAAGAAGTTGGGGTTGCAGAAAATAGAGGACTCAAAATTGCTACTTTCTGAAGCTAGAAACCTCCCGAAGAAGAAGAGGAGAGGAGGAGAAGATGGAGCTCGCGATGGCAAAAAGAGGAACCACCATTAATGCACAGAAGAGAGAGAAACAAAGAAGAGAGGAGAGAAACATCAATAGGAAAAGAAGAGGAAGGCAGGGGGGGGGGGGGAAGAAAGAGAGAAAGGACGATTGAAGAAGATGGAGGAGAAGGAAGAGAGAGAGAGAGTGAAAAGGGGACGGTGCTGCAGTAGTGCTGGTTCATACTTAGATGAAAAATTGAAGAGGATGAGGATCACTAAGGGTAGTTTGTGGATTTTATGTAATTATTTAGGATTTGGGTAATTTTGCATGTGAAAGTCAATCTTTTATGGGTACAAATGGTAATTTTTATGTTCTATGAGTAGATATGTCAGCGTTTTCAACTTTTATGGGTAGAAATGGTAATTTATTCTAATTACTTGGTTGGATTTGTTTGGTAAAAAGATTTGGATGTGTAACG
>NC_029792.2:83513273-83517268 GCF_000816755.2 Arachis ipaensis | reverse complement strand
TAATTTTAGTGATTGATTTTGTTATACGAATAGTATTTTTGTTATAATAATAATAATAATAATAATAATAATAATAATAATAATCCGCCTATTCTATTCTCTAATACAGTCGCTGAAAACCCACGCACGGCAAACAACATTAAACATCTCTCCCAATACTTTTCATAAAAACAGAAATTAAAAATTCCTCCTTCTCATCATGTCAATGTTAAATTTTAAATTGCATTCTACAGCTACAATTACCGTCACTTGCGCAATAGCAGAAGATTGCAATTGTGGTGTTGTGATGCCATCGGTTCTTATAATTTATCCCCACAAAGAAAACAGAATTTACACGGCAATACGCATCACATAAGCCACAATGTCTCAATCGCATAAACTACAAGTCTCTGATGACTTCCACAGCCGAAATTTAAAACCTTGACAAATTCACACCACAGTTCCATGAGAGGTACATGCAATGTAAAAAGTAAGTGATTATTAATAGTTATTTACCACTTCAGACCTGCCTGCATAATCGATAAAACTTATTACATACCCATATATATTTATAACATGCTATTTAAACATGTTTAGCATTTCATGATCAGGGTGTTACAATCAACTTGTGGGATCAAACAATCCCAAGAAAACAAGCTGGCCGGAGTTGGTAGGCACCACTTCCGAAGAAGCAAAGAAGAAGATAAAGGAGGAGATGAGTGAGGCTGATATCCAGGTGATTCCACCGGGTTACTTTGTCACTGCAGATTTTCGATCTCAACGCGTTCGAATTTATGTTGATCAATCTGACAAGGTCATTAGGACTCCCATCATTGGCTAGCTTTTCCAGTCCATCTCGCTAATCCCTCTAAGCATACATTTAAATAATATATATTATACTTTGGTGATGGATGTTACTGTACATTGTTGTAATAAGGTCTGCTTTTTTATGCAGCCAAATGTTTTAATTATATGGTTTTATTCGCAATGACGATTGGTATTATTAGAACTAAGAAATATTTCGTTTTACTGGTCACTACTATTTTTATTCCTAACTCTTTTTTATTGAGTTATCTATCATGTCGTCATAGACAAATGTAATGCATTTTTATTAATCTTCAAAATATATTTGTGCAATTAGGATGTAGAGGACTATTTTAATTTACGCGACAAATTTTAAGAACTAATTAGTAAGGTACGGACTGTTTATTTTACTATTTCTTTGTTTTCAGAATAGTTCTCTGTTACATCTACAGTGACATCCAATAATGCAATATATCTATATTATTGTCTAGAATCGTCATCATTGTTAATATCGTTTATTTTGTTTTTCTGTATAATAATATACATACAACCATAATTGACTAGTGCCTAAAACAATTTAGAGTACGTAGAGCTACACATACTTAGAAACTACCTGTCACAATTTGGATAATCAAATCTCAAATTTCTTTTTCCCAGTTCCTATAGATGCTTCCTTCGATTACAAGAACTCAATTTGTTTTTATTTATTTTAATTTTGACAGTTTTTCAAGTATCTTACTTTAGAAGTTTTCATTTAAGTATCTAGCCCAACAATACATTAGAGTTGTCAAACATAATTAAGAACTAGCTACCTGCTTTGATCTGTATTGCATATTTCCATTTATATCATTCTTTGTCATCACAGATTAAAAATAAAATAAAGTTCACATTATACATATAAGTTAGTACTGCAAGCGTTATTCAAACAACTAGAACACCAGAGTGGAACTAAGACATAGTTTTCCCACTAAAAGAGTATTATATTAATGCATAGAAGTTCAAACACAAACACGAGACTACAAACCACATATATTACATATCACTAACAAATTTTATAACACCAAAGCCACATAATATAAATGGAAATTCAGCTTTTGGCGATTCATTTTCCACTTTATGGTCCATTCTTCAGTTTTCAATTCTGCTAGAGATTGGCTATGCTTCCTCTGCAAGTTAACATCGCAATATATCGTTAGTCTTAAGCGACATAGGACTAATTACTCGCACCTTAAAATTCCCAACATTTGTTAAAGAACTTTGGAACTTAGAAACTTTAAAGGATTGAAGAAAAATGTAGTTGGAATTTGTTTACCATAGCAGCATCATCTGCAAGCTTGAATATGTCCTGAATGCGGATCGAAGGCTGAAGAACTGCTTCTCATGTGAGACTCTTCACATTTTGGAATTGGCATCACCATTTCAAAGGCTTCAACAAGCAGTGCTACTTTCTTTTTCCTAGCCGGAGCGAGTTTCGTTACGACTTGTCTCAGCGCAGAGTCCAGCATCCATTCCTCTGCATTCTTTCTCTCATCCATCATCTGGTGCCTAAGATCAACCTTCTCAGGTTCTTGTACTGGAACCAATGGCAGGAAATTCGGCTCTCTTGAGTCGAAATTCCTAGCCTCAACTTCATCTTCCGCTCCCTTTCTTCGCTTAATCATGATTTTCCAGTTCTTGCTTGTGTCCTGCTCTTCACCACCGTTCATTATGTTCCGGACAAACTTATTCGCTTTGCGTTGATCTTTCTCAAGAAAGTCCTTTTCTTGAATAACCATGGCTCCGCCTTCAGCCATATCAAACATTTTAATTTGACAATGGCTATTTTCATTTTCATTATCATTCCCTTTATCTTCTCCCATTTTGGAATACTCTGTTAACAAAGATTCATCACAATCCAACTCACATGATGAGTAACCATTTTCTTGAATTTCAACAGCTCCATTCGCAAGTTTCGGAACAGAACTCTTTCCTTGTTGCTCTTTCTTCAATTCGCTTTCTTTTGCATTCGCTTCCGGTATCTGCATTGTTTTTTCAGAAAAAATGTCATCACAATAGCTGCTAAGTATGTCATCTAACCATGTAACCGAAACTTCCTGAGAACTCTGAGACAAAGACTCAACTTTTGAGTCATTTTCGCCATCCGAAAACACCGAAGAATCAGCATCGTCTTCTTGGCCAAATCCACAAAGCAGTTTCTCCTCCCATTCCATTCCATTAGCTCCAGAATCAGAATTAGACTCTTCCATTTCAACATCCTTTTTGAGTTCTCCATCATAGCTATCATCGCTGAAATAGCTTCCCATGCTTATTTCTTCATGAGACCACATAGTTTGATCGTTCCCTTCATCCGAATCATCTTCTGGATTTCGCTCATTTGGAACAATTCCCTTGGGAACACAATCCTTTGGATCCTCATTCTCCACAATCAAATCGAATTTTTGCAATTCAATTGACTCTGCTTCCTTTTCCTTAGCATAGATCTCAATAAAGCCATCCGTGCCAATCTTAGAGCCACTCCTTGTATCACAAGGCACCTTCATATTTGATTTCCGAGGACTCAAAGCATCAAGCATATTGCTCTTCTGCTTCTTCAGGAGTCGCCGCTTTGCTGTCACGAAATTCTTGAGCGGAGGCAAGTCTGCATGCCGGTGACCATTAAGAGAACAATAAGTGTACGGACAAACCTTGGCCATAGAAGTTCCCTCCGACTCGCTTCCCCCGGGATTAAGCATAAGGTATGCCGGAAACTTTGAGTCCTTCAATGTCGAAGAACAAGTGGGTCTGGCTGTCGATTTTTTCGGACAAGTTCTAGAAGAAGCTTTGAAACTAGTAGTCTTTGTTAGGGATCTCACCAGACTCAAACTTGATGATCTTGTGAAATTCTTTGCAGATTTTTTGCTGGAAACAGAGCTAGCTACTTTCTTTGAATCACTTGAGAATTTCTTTTGAAGACTCTTGGAATTATTAGTACTAGTTTGAGTAGCAGTGTTTTTTAGGCTCACTGGGAAAAGTTCCTTTTTCGCATGTGAACTGCTTGTGGGCTTCATGTAATTTGGAGAATTTCCATCGAATGTTCTCAGCTGCATTTCGGAAACACAAACACAAGAATTAAATATGATTCTGTATGCTTCTTAAATATATTGATAAAAATTAAAAATGTTAAATTATTATTTTAGTTTTTATAATTTCACTAAATTTATTATTAACTTTTT
>NC_029792.2:83511327-83513129 GCF_000816755.2 Arachis ipaensis | reverse complement strand
ACTAACATAATAATTTTACCAATAAAAATATTAATCTAATACCGTATACGTATATAATACAATTCATAAGTAACATTGAAGTGTTTGTCTACGATAGTTTTCTCACCGGAGTATTCTGCTTTTGTGGGGAAGCTGCTGGTGTAGTAGTTCTTGGAACATGAAGAGATGGTGGCGGTGTCTTTCCCGGCTGGGATGTGAATCTTCTAGAAGGTGATTGAAGAGCCTCAATATCAGAAAGATTGATTGACCTTATTGGTTTCTTAATTTTCTTCTTCATGTCGGTACCTTTGCTTTTTCCATCTTGGTTCTGAGAAGACAAAGAAGCAGAAGAAGAAAGCTTCATGTTTGTGAAGCGCTTCTCTGGTTTATTAATATGATCACCTTTGATACCAACCTTCTTTAGTACCTTCTTTTGAACCATATTTATTAATTCCTTTCTCTTCCTTGGCTTTGTGGAGTTCAATAAGGGAAGGAAAGGAACCTTGTAGTTTAAGCTTTGTTTGTCTTATGGTGAAATGAAAAGAAAGGAAAGGAAAGGCTTAGAGAAAACCAAACTAAGAACAGAGAGAGATTCTTGATTCTTCTCTGCCCTTTTGGGTTTTCATTTTGCCATTTGGGTTGGTGCTACTTCTTAATAGGTTTTCTTTTTGTCTTAGTATTTATTCATTTATTAATTATTTATTTTGTTTGTTTCAACGACTTTTAAGTGTGTGGTTCGGCAGATGATGGAATTTGAATATGAGAAAATGGCTCCTGTAACAGGCGCCTGATGCTGACTTCCACTAACATTATGTTATGATTTTGGGTCCCTTAATGCTTGATACTTTTTTTTAGCACTAGTCATGCTTTTTGGGAAACATATCCCATGCAAAAATCCACTTCTTTGCTTTTAGTTTTTCATGTGCTACCTTACAATCAAAAGTTATCA
Source organism: Arachis ipaensis (assembly GCF_000816755.2). NCBI lineage: Eukaryota > Viridiplantae > Streptophyta > Magnoliopsida > Fabales > Fabaceae > Arachis > Arachis ipaensis. Next base: position 83,512,201 of record NC_029792.2, on the reverse strand, counting down.
ACAAAAAATATCTCAAGAGTATTAATTCAGTGTGTTAAAGTGAAAAGACTTGGAAAGTTTAGTTTTTTTTTTTAATGTTAATTTTCTATTTGTGAATTGTGATTACTGTTGTTAATTAGTAAAACACTAAAACTCAATCATTCTTTTTTCTACTCTTAATTTGTGAAGTGTAATTTTAAAAGAAAATAAATCATCTCTTATTAATGGAATAAATTGTATTTATTTTATATATTTTTCCAACAATATAAAATATTGAGTAAAGTATCATTTTTGTCCCCAATATTTGGGGTAAATCCTATTTGTGTCCCTAACGTTTAAATCGTCCTATTTGAATCCCTAACGTTTGTAAAAGTGATTCAATGTTATCCTGCCATCAATTACACATCATGAACGCTTTAGTTTGAGTTTTAAAAATCTCTTCTTGAAGTTAGAATACAAATATCTGGGATAGAATCGATGATCCACTCCGAAAAATAGCTCATCAAAAGTTGAAACTAATTCCTACAACATTTACATAATTCACTTTTCTAAGAACATAATTGAATCTAAACACAAATAGTGGATATAATATTAAAATCGAACACATCCAAGTGAAGCCTAATTGAAAATGAATACATCCAAGTGAGAATAATTGAAAAATATTATCTGATTTGTTAGTATAATTGATAGTAGGATAACATTGAATCACTTTTATAAATGTTATGAATACAAATAGGACGATTTAAACGTTAGGGACACAAATATGACTTACCCCAAACATTGGGACAAAAACAATACTTTACTCTAAAATATTTTAGTTTCCTACAAAATTATTTTAAGTTAATATTTTTATAAATTTTATCATTAATGATAAAATACTAAAAATAAAATAGTT